>NC_068995.1:8305421-8308257 GCF_001194135.2 Octopus bimaculoides | reverse complement strand
TATATATATATATATATATATATATATATATGTATATATATATATATATATATATGTATGTATGTATACGTATACATGTACATTTATATACACATATACATATATACGTTCACACAAACCTAGATATCCCGTGACACCGGGACACAATACCCTATACAATATATATCTACAAAAAATAAAATTAAATCTTCAACACATTCATAAGGTATAAACTGGAAAATAATTAAAGAAAATTAGAAAAAGAAAAGATATAATTAAACTATGTCCAAAACCTAATTATATTTAAGCAAGTCCATTTAAATTTCTCTTTGTTGCTCTTTTAAGCGTATTTTTATAGCTAGTTATTTAAGTATTATTTTTATTTTTATTATTAGCCTTTATTTTATATATGTTTGAATTTAATCTAACATGGGCTGAAAGTCTAAACATATGCTTCCTTTACCATATTGTTCTAAGACTTTGACGTCAAACTCTTGCAAATAGTCTCAGATATTACTTTTGAATTTCTTTGATGTTTCTTGGGTTTTTTCGACCAAATCGTTCTTGCTGATTGAGACTTAAATATTTCAATTTAAACGAGTGACGTTACGCTATTGACTTAAAAGTGTGTGGTTGATTTTCCGAACTAGAGAAAAATATTCGTTCTTCATTCAGTTTAGTGATTGAAAGGTATTGGTTCCACAGCTAGAAAGAGCAGTTAAATCATTGTAAAATCAGATCATAGCCTCTTAAAAGTTAATCGAAGAAATAGTATATACTTAAGTTCTGTATACATTTTATGAAAAATCGAATTTTAATGATTTTCTTGCTTGGATTTATTAGAGACAGAACGTTGTTGGCATAATAAATCATGAGTAATAGCAGGGAAAAGTCTGTAAAAACATATCATAGCCTTTTAAAGATAGTGCAAGGACATGGTCAATATATAATCAAATCTTGAAGCTTGTAAGAATAAAGCCTTGAGGTTTTATATGTCATTTTTTGAGAACGTAAACGTGACTGGTTACATAGCTCGAGAAAAATAGCAGTTAAAATCAATCAGTAAAACCCCATTGAAGGAACCTAAAAATAATTCAAGATAACAATCAACTATTTAGCTGTATATACAATCGGTATGATGAATTCAAAGCGTGAGAATCTTTTTTAAACATACGCGTGCTTTTTAAGAGACGACATGTTGCAAAATTTTAACACACTTAGTAAGTGGAAACTAGGCATTAAATGTTATACGTAGAAGTAAAAGAAGCAACTGCTACATGGTCTGTCGATCTAACTGTAACGATTATGAGATAGTGGCGGAAATTGATTTGAAATTAGGAAACACTATCTTGAGTAAGGCGGTAAGATAGTGTTACGAAAAACGTAACATGGACACGTATTCATATGTACATGTGTTTGTGTGTGTGAAATGTAAAGAAAATATATATAATATGTATGTGCTTTGTAATCTCGTACGATTCTACAGATATTTCAAAAGGTGCCCCGTATTTCCACATGTTAAGCATTACGTCTGATGATGAAACAACAGCGCTGTTATGACGTGTTACATCCCAGAAGATACATACATGTGTGTGTGTGTGGGTGTGTGTGTGTGTGTGTGTGTGTGCGTGTATGTGTGTGCGTGTGTGCGCGCGCGTGTGCGGGTTCTTTCAGCGCTGGTTTTGTTAAGCAGCGTCGATTTATACAATTGCGGAAATAATAATTATTTGTGTAACGGCAACACACCTAGTCGCGTAAACAAGAAGGTGTGGGTTCGAATCCGACGCGTGCGGGAACACCTACATTTTTCTGTAGAGGCCTTATATGACCCATTATTAAGAGTATTTTCTTGCACGGTGATCAATTATAAGCTTTAAGCTTATACAATACTACTTTATAAATAGGTCGTCGTATATATCTGTGTGTATGTATAAATATATTTATATATATATATATCTATATATCACTTGTAACTAAGGCACGTGGCTTAGTGGTTAGGGCATTCGGCTAACGTATCGTAAAGTCGTGAGTTTAATTCCCGGTGACACCTTATGTCCCTGAGCAACACACTTTGTTATTTCACGTTGCTCCAGTCCAGTCAGCTGGAAAAAATTAGTTGTACTTGTATTTCAAAGGGCCAGCCTTGTCACTCTCTGTGTCACTTTGAATCTCTCGGAGAATTACATTAAGGGTACACATGTGCGGGGTGTGCTCAGCCACTTGTAATTTGATTTCAGAAGCAAACTCTTCCGTTGATCGGATCAACTGGAACCCTCGTCGTCGTAACCGAAAAAGTGCCAGATTAGCTTATTTGTTTTACTATATGTAAGTATAAATATATATATATATATATATATATAATTTTATATGTTTATTCAGATAAGGAATTTGCCCAGGTCTACGAAGTTTACAATCGCTAGTAAATAAAAAAATTATCTTCATTTTTTCACAGAATCTATTATGGGAAATATAGTGTCACTATATATTGATGTTGATAACTTCGCCTGAACCCTGACATACGTGAAGGATCAGTTACGCCCTTAGAATTGTTAAGCACTGATATGTGTGCGTGCATGTGTATGACAGTATGTGTATGTAAGTCCGTATTCATATATATATATATATATATATAGTTATATATACAGATGCACTGATATACACATAATGTGCATGTATATATGTGTATGTATGTATATATGTAAGTATGTTTCCATGCATGTTTTATGTATCTATGTATATTGTATATAAATCTATATATATCTAAATAGATATCCAAATATACACACTTCCACAATTAAGAATGTATTTGTCTTCGTTGATATATATATATATATATATATATATATATATATATATA
>NC_068995.1:8304921-8305411 GCF_001194135.2 Octopus bimaculoides | reverse complement strand
GTGTGTGTGTGTGTGTATGTGTGTGTATGTGTGTGTGTGTGTGTGTGTGTTTATGTATATATATATACATAGACACACACACGCACAAACGCACACACAGACTTACAGGTGCATGTATTTATATATGTGTGTGTATGTATATCTACAGACATACATACATATACACATACATACATACAAGTGTATACATATTGTGACAGTTTAATTTTCCTCCAACGACGCTGTCTTCCATCGATAGCCGAGTTAAGAATTATAATTGATAGTTTAGACTACAAAGGTTCCCAGCCCGGCTTTCATAGCAATGTCGAGATAATATCTCACAGATAATGGAGTTGGTCTTGAAACACATTTCAGCTATATTATCACATGTAGAAACATACTGGTACATACATGCGCACACATACGTGCATACAATCATTGCTATATGGTTTGTCACAATGACATACATACACACACCTATATATCTATATATATATATATATATATATAT
>NC_068995.1:8303420-8304403 GCF_001194135.2 Octopus bimaculoides | reverse complement strand
TCTCAAGCGACAGTTTGGAGACAAACACAGACACACAAATACATATTTATAAATATGTGCTTCGGTTGTTTACTGTCATATTTTACATGACCGATAAAATATATTAGAAAATAACTTTCGTTTCTTAGCCATCGTTTCATTTAACGATTGGTTTTACAGTGCTAACATTATTGAACCAATTCGCTAATGATATTGTATATATATATATATATATATATATATATATATAAGCATATATTGTTTTTTATGTGTTGTTCTTCCACTTTTCTTTTATTGAAGTTGTTCTGCTAATGCATTAAACTTTACTGGTTAAGAAAACTTCCATCGTTCGATTATAGAATGCGTAAGCGAGTTCTTTTGTGCGGGGGTATATTTCGTGGGTTGGTAGATCCTGGTAACATACGTCACATTGTGCAGCCTTGTACTGCGTTCTAATGAAATATTGAGATATGTCGCATGAGCAATAGGTTTGTTTTTATGTTTTGTAAAATGTTTTCAATTTATTTTATTGTCTCTTACTTCAAATTCCGTTGAGGGTCTACGTCCATGTTACCGACCCCAATACTCCACTGGTACTTATTTCAGTACCGCCGATAATATGAGTGGCGAAATAGACCTCGGGAGAATTTGAACTCAGAATGAAAAGACGGACGAAATGCCGCCATGCATAAACGGGCGTGCTAAAAATCCTGCCAGGCTAGCCCATTTCATACGTACATATATTATTATCAGAAGATATTTAAAGGATTTTCCTATCGGTTTTCGTATCCGCAAACCTTATTTTCATAGGAATGATAAATGCTGGAATGTTCTCAGTGAACTTATTTGCAACAAATGTGATGAAATTAACAGCTTCTCAATTATAATTATTTCCACGTACACATTTAGATACTCAAATTGGCAGTTTGCAATCATGAAAATATGTTAAAAGTGGTACATTATACGATTTAACTCATTCATCTAGGTGTCATGACATAATATAT
>NC_068995.1:8302605-8303410 GCF_001194135.2 Octopus bimaculoides | reverse complement strand
GTGTTTGTAGGTGTATGTGAGTCGCAGAAAACACGGGAACAGATAGGCTACACGCAAATTTAGAAGGAGTAAGAGAGGGAGCGATTGTCTGTGTGTCGTGAATAGGGAGTGTCAGTTTGTCCTTAATATATATATATATATATATATATATATTATCTTGGTATATCTGTTTACATATAAATGCGTTACTGTGTATATATATATACATACATATCTCTCTATAAGTATGACTGTGCGAATGTACGCATGTATGTACACAGAACCTATATACTTATATGTTTCAATATATAAATAACTTTGTCACTTGATCAATTTTCTTGTTCATTTGCCGACTGCTTTTTGCTTTATTGAATTATATTGCACTAATTAACCAATTAATTTGCTTTTATTAGTTTCCTTAATCGGGCTACGAATAAGATCAATAACAATTATTTCATTATTTATCATTCATACAATGGTAAATGACACATAAAACGATGGCGTCCGTATCGTCTGCAATTATAAATATGTACATGCATAGACAACACACTCATACTCACACACACACCCACACACACACACATGCACATCTATATGTATATATATATATATATATGTGCATATATATTTATGCATATATGAATATTTATAGAGAAGAACCGAAATTATGGAGGCTAATAGAGAAGTGAGGTGATATAAATGATGAAACAAAAAGACATGTCTTTTAAAATTGCCGTATTACAAACGATGTTTGCGATATTTTGCAAAAAGATGCTTACCATGTGCCACATGAAGACATACAAACATCAATATACGATCATATATA
>NC_068995.1:8300406-8302313 GCF_001194135.2 Octopus bimaculoides | reverse complement strand
ATATATATATATATATATATATATATATATATAGGCGCAGGAGTGGCTGTTTGTCAGTCTGTGTAAATGTTTACGTCTGAAGACAATATTAATGATTGTCCTATTCAATGTTACTTGCTTTATTTTATTTTCCATATAACGAAGACAGATTTAATTATATTAATGTAGTCTGGCCCAACACACTTCGGTCTTTTTTCTTGTCTCGACTTTTGTCAAGTGTTTCCCGAGAGAAGCTTTTTTATAACAGGATTACGTCTTGAAATTTCAATTATGCATTTGGTAAATTGTAATAGAAATGTGTAAGCACACTTCACCAAGAGACAAAATCTCCGAAACAACTATTATAAAGTATTTTCTGGCTCTCCTATTGTATAGTCATTTTTACTGTACAATACATTACGTGCGCTTGAGCTGTGAATTCAATGTCAATATTTTCTATATAGTATATCACTAAACTGTATTGTAATACGGAAGAGGAACGTAAATAAGCTTAGCCGATCAAACAGATACAACGCTATGAAAACATAACCAGAAATTTCGTCCATCAGTTTAATATATGCGAGAATAAGTAAACGTACGTTCTGCTGTAATAAATATTAATTTCAAGTATAAGTTTTCTGATATCATCACTTCCCAGATTCTACTTTAAAATCTAAGGCATTCACGAGCTTAATATGCGTACAGTCAGTCTGGTTACAAATTCAGAAAGTCCAGTACTGATCATTCGAAAATTCCAGTTGCTGAAAGGATATATTTAGAACGAGTACGGGAAATATCAAAACGAAATATCACGGCAAATGTGAGATTTACTCGCTATATATATACGCTCAGTTGCTATCAAACAGTAAATTTATTTTAGTTATAGATATCGAATTTATTCCATTTCGCTCTTCCTTTATCTTCCGCTCCCAATATATATATCTTTCCTTCTCTCCCTCCCTGTATTTGCGCATCTGAGTATGAAGGAAATTAATGGACAATGAGATGATAAATATTTAAATATTCTTAAAAGCCGTGGATGTCAAAATCATCCAGACAATGGTTTCCGAATATGCTCTCTGTGTCTATCCGAATATATTTCAACTTAACATAAAACTCTCTTTTTGTAATATTTCCCAATGTTATACAGCCGAGTTTTTAACATTCAGTACCGTGAAGGATGACTATGAACTACAGAACTATCTGCTCTGATTTGTTCTACAGAGAGAAACTTAATCTAGAGAGAGAACAACCTTTCAGCACCTAATTTCGTTGCAAAGTACCTCCAAGCTGTAAGAGTAAATTTCAAGAAAACCTTCCGTGTATCCCACAAAGCGCAAATACTCTCATTATGCCAGCTCGACCGCCATATTCGATTTAAGCTTGATTATAAATAATGATATTTGTATTTAACATATCCATTCTGTTTTATCACTAGATCCACCAAGCGTATTGACGAGCACACTAACGAACACACAAACACACACATACATATACATGCATATATATACATTCATAGATACAAGCGTACATACGTACCTTCAAAAAAATGTTTATATGTAAGTATATAGCTAAAGAATATGACGGATAAATACACACTTTGTTTTTGAAGTGAGATACAGAGAGAGAGAGAGAGAGAGGGAGTGAGAGAGATGAAGGTGAAGAAATTAACGGGGAAAAAACAATGCAGAAAGGAAAGCAGGATAGATTGAAGAATAGTTAATTTTTAATAGAAGCAAGACATATTCAATGACAAAGAATGTACGTCAAACATAAATGTCAGCTGCGCATTGTAGCTGAGTTTCTTAAATTTGCTTGTAGTTTATTTTGAAAGGCTTCTCGAGTGGCCATTAATTTGTATACTAGTATATGAACACAAAATCACACACACACACACACACATATATATATATATATATATATATATA
>NC_068995.1:8294945-8298990 GCF_001194135.2 Octopus bimaculoides | reverse complement strand
TATGTATGTATATATATATATATATATGTATGTATATATATATGTATGTATATATATATGTATGTATATATATATATGTATGTATATATATATATGTATGTATATATATATATGTATGTATATATATATATGTATGTATATATATATATATATATGTATGTATATATATGTATGTATATATATATATATATATGTATGTATGTATATATATATATGTATGTATATATATATATGTATGTATGTATGTATATATATATATGTATGTATATATATATATGTATGTGTGTATGTATATATATATATATGTATGTATATATATATATGTATGTGTGTATGTATATATATATATGTATCTGTGTATATACACATATATATATATAAACATACATACGTATTCATATACGTACATGCATACATAAGCTCATACATTTTTCTTGAATGTATCTACTTGTAAATTAGAAAGAAAAACGTACTTGACATATTGAATACACTTATCTGTCGTTTGTAAATTAAAATAAATTCTTTCCCAATACCATTCACACTCATATGCGGATACACATACTCGCATATATTTGAATATGTGCATGTATACGCATATCTATACGTGTGTGTGACTGTGGTAGATATAGATATGTTTATATACATATAAGGACACCCAACACACACACAGAGGCGCGCACACACACTTATACATACATATATATATAACAAAATATATATATATATATGTATATGTATATATAAAGAATTACATATAATTATTCTGTATTGTAAACAAAACGTATATTCTCAGATTAGTGTAACCTGACCTTTCATATGTCGAATATTTTGTTAGTGTATACCTTGTGTGCAAAAGCACACTCGCGCGTGCACACATAGTCACACACCTATGTATATATATTTTTTTGTACAACTTTGAAACCCTGAGGACACATACACAGATATATACTATATTAATAGTTAGATAGATAGATAGCAGCATATATATCCCTATTTGTTCGTACATCTCAACATATTAAACGAATCTTTATAGAAATCAAAAGGTTAAAAGCTACGTTACAATTTCAAAGTCTCCGTAACACTCACATGCCGTATAAATTGATTGTGAAATTCCATATTGCCACCAGTTACTGCACAGAGCATAGATATTACCAAATACTAAACAATCAAAATCGAGAGAAATTCGTAAGCATAGAGATTCGTATTAGGGTAATGCTGAAATCTACAAATATAGCCCTCAATATTACATATTTGCTCAACCATAGATATTATTGGCGGCACCTTGGATTACTCTTACCATTATTGTGGATTTTGTAGCATTCACGGGTAATGCATTGCTGACGTATATGTATATATGTGATGTGTGTGCGTTTGTGCGTGTTTGTGTATGTGCGTATGTATATATGTATATGTGTGTATATAAATCTTTTATCTGTTACCTGCCTCAGTCATTCGACTGCGGCCATTTCCATCACCGCCTCTATACACGATACACATACAGACAGACAGACACACACACACACACACACATACACACACACACACACACACACATATATATATATATATATATATATATATATATATATATATATATATATATAGATAGATAGATAAATAGATGCATACATACATACAAAGTCACAAACTCATGCACATGCATATACACACACATACACATACACACATGTATAAGTATATGCACCTATTTGTATTGAATTTTGATATTCTGATTCTGTATTCCTGTAAAGATAAGTAATAACAAAATTGCGACAGTTATATATACGTGTCTATTTATGTATTTCTATTCTCTTCTTAGTATGTTAAACTTCTCTCGCTTAGTAATATTATACATATGCTAAAACCTTACAGATCATCTTGTACGTACGGGACATACGGCATAAAAGAAACATGTGTAAAATGCTAAACATGTATTGGCTACATTGATATATTCGCCTACATTTAGATTATAGATTATGATTAATAAAAAAAAAATTAAACAACCTGAGAAAACATAGCAAAATAGAAAACCTATATTAACATATTAGAATGAATATTTTCCTTTGCGCCATTTTTAGGTTACGTTTTGTTTATTTTTTCCTCTTTTATTCCTTCTTTTACCATTCCTTGTTTCTGTCATTTTTACATATCAGATCTTACCGCCCATCGTTAGTGTCAGCTGAAAATCCAATCCTTAAATATCACAAAATCGTTTGTTATATTTGTATATTTTGTTGTTTTTTTTTAACTCTTTCTACATTTTTTTGTCGATGTTTACATTACTTTTTATTGTTATTTTTCCCACGCTCGTTTTTTAGTTTTCGTTTTCGACACTTTTTTTTCTTTTGATATTTATTTTTCAACTTTTCTAAGGGAACAAGAATTCGGCGAATGATTATTGAGAATCATGTCTTTCTTCGGGAATACGTGACAACTAAAGACTCAGTGACAGGTTAAGAATTAGTAGCTATTTGCTAGTACCAATTGAATATAAATCATTTCGTTTTTTTTCTTTCTTTTTTGCTATTTATGTATGTGACTATATTTTTTAAAATTATTTTTGGTTTTATCTACATATATTTTTTTTGTTTAAAGTAAATATTTTTTTGTCGTTGTCATCATGGCAATCATTGTCGTTGTTGTTGTCATTGCTGTTGTTCTTGTTATTGTTAATACTTATTTTATTTTATTTATATCTTTATACTTTGGTTTCGTATTTTTTTTTATCTCCGATTCTCTTTTCCATCACTTGTACATCGTATATGGATGCCAACTGGAAACTTAAAAGTTTCAAAAGGAAAGGCACACGCATTAACACACCCAAACATACACTAATACACACAAACACGCACACACACACGTACATATGTACATATATGCACACATATATAAATACATAGATGCACATATTTACATACTCGTACACACACACACATATATATATATATATATATATATATATATATATATACATATGTAAATACATATGTGTGTGTGTGTGTGTGTGTGTGTGTGCACGATAGGAGACCGAGGTAAAAATATACAACACATTTCGAAGGGAAAACATGAACAAGAAAAAAGAAAAACTACAAATGCGTTCTCAAACATTTAGTGAAAGAAAATTCATTTTAAGTTTTTATGAAAACTGTCAAATTGGACTTTGCCAGTTTCTAAATCCCTGAGGTTTTGACGTCAACAGAATTTGTTTGTTTTTTTATTAAACAAAAAATTCTTTTTAAAAAGACAAGGAGGAAAACGTTGTCCCGAATATTTCTCTTTAGCATGACCGTGTAAAAAAAAAAAAACATACCAGATATGAGAAAGAAGATCTTTGCATTTAGCTGCAGGCGTTTAGCTATGGAAAAACAAATATATAAAGTTTTCTCCAAAATTTTAGGTTGTTCGAAAATTTACATATATATGTGCATAACTATCAGACGGTTACTTAATCTTACGTTTTCACTACACATTCACACAAGCAAATATGCATGCCGAACACACACACACACTCAGACACATGCACAAAATTAGACCACTCTGTGCGCCTATGCATATGTATGGTATGCCTCTATTTTAGGCTGAATTCCAACATGTGTGCCAGGTTCGGTTCGCAACAGTGTCTTTGCATTTGCTATGATACGTAATACTTATTCATTGATGTGCGTAAACACATACGCACAAAGGAATATGATATTCATGTGTATAGGTATGTTTGTGAGTGCCTATATGTGTGAGTATGCATGTATACTACCATAATAAACACATTGTACCAAACGCGAGGGAATGCAACTCTTGAAGCGAGCCTTTTAAAAACAGACTCAGCTGGTTTCAAAAGACTCGCTTCGAGAGTTGCATTCCCTCGCGTTCGGTACAACGTGTTTATTATGATAGTTTTGAATTGAAGAGTCCCTCCTAGTGTGATGCATTTATGTATAGTAATGCCCTTAATATAAATAAATATACAGACACACACACGCATATATATATATATATATATATATATATATATATATATATAAGGGATGAACAACAGTTGCTTCACCAC
>NC_068995.1:8291206-8294489 GCF_001194135.2 Octopus bimaculoides | reverse complement strand
ATATATATATATATATATATATATATATATAATGAGCAGGGATGCGTATATATGTTAAAGAATGCTTGTATATAATCATATCACCAGTCTTGGCTTTTATATACCAACTATGCACGTCTATGAATGTAGGAATGTGCACTTACATGAATGTATACATGTTTGGTTGCTACTCCTAACTTGGAAGAAGCGAAGCTCATCTTAGAATCATGTCACACATGAAATTAAATGGTTACCAAGTTCAAGTTGTCTGTGTCACAGATATTCTTCTTACACCCTGAGGGTAAGGAGTTTACCTATCTTTAATTTTCTATTTACTTCCACGCCCTTGTCTCAATCGATCTTGGCTTCTTCTTTCTCGTTTCGGTAAAAATAATTTTCAGTTTTTATAGTAGTTTAGCTCTAGGTAATGCTTGATTAAAGAGAATGTTGATTAAAGAGACGTGTGATCACACATATATTTATATGCTTGTACGTACGTACGTACGTATATATGTATGTTTGTATGTATGTATTTATGTCTATATGTAGCGAGGTAGGGATGTAGGATGCTAGGTAGCTATCTATGTAAGTTAGTACGGATGTGTGGAGTGTATATGTCTGTATGTGTGCCTCCCTCTGTGTGTATACCTCTGTGTGCGTGTACCTTTCTGTGCGTATGCGTGTATCTGCATCTGTGTGTATGTGTGTGCGCGCATGCGCGCGGCTATGTTTGCACCTGACTGTGTGCGTTAACAGAAGATTCAGCTGTGGTCTCTACGATACGAATTTCCTGAAATCACGTGCATTTACTTATTTTCAATGTGTTCCTCCTTAGCAGTAAGGGTCTCTATGCGAAGTTTTCGAGTCCCGTCTTAATAATACGTTGTGGTTTCCTAGGTATTTAACTATTACTAATTAATATCTGACATAAATAGCTGACACAAGAATAATTGCTATTTAAAGCGTTGTGTTTCCTCAAATCTTTGGTTAGACATAACCATATTGATAAGGCTCAAAGATAATTTGAAATGGATTAAAAGGTAGATTGACTCCACTGCGCAGAAACAATGTATTAAGTTACTGAAAGATGGCAAATAAATTTTATACAAAATTATTATAGCAGCCATGTCTTCACTATACATCAACATTATTTAATACATACGTACACTAACACGGAGACGTACGTATATATATATATATATATATATATATATATACATTCAGACACACTTAGATATGTATACACATATTTATATACATACATATATATTTGTATATATATACAAACATGCACATATAAAAACAATTCCAAATTTAAAGCAGTAATACAACGACAGCAGCAGCAACATCATTAATAATAATAATAATAATAATATTTATAATAATAATAATAATAAATATATATGTAAATACGAACTCGTGAGTTTCTGAGGACACATACACAAATATATACTATATTAATAGATAGATAGATTTACAAATTGATAGATAGATAGATAGATAGATAGATAGATTGATAGAGGACGAACTATATGAAGTTGCATGTCCAGAAATACAGAAAAACACTACGGAAGGAATTTGTGAAATGCAAACAAAAGATGGGCGAGGTCGTGGTGGGGCGTAGTTAGATGCCGCTGCCAATGCCTAAACATGCACAAAATTGATTAAAGACCTGCCCTGCAGGGTATTTGATATTCAGGTTAAAAACTTGGACCCAAACCTTGAATCGATATATAATATTAATAATAACAATAACAATACTTTGCACAATTTTACAGACAAACATTATTATTGCTATTGTTACTATTGTTGTTGTTGTTAATGTCAGCGTTATTATTATTGTTGTTGTTAGTAGTATTATATATTCTTTTTATTATGCAGCTGAAATTATCATAATTCTTACAAGTTGTAGGAAATTATGATAATTATATTTATTGTTATCTTTGGGATTAGTGTTGTTATGTCCAATGTTATTATCAATAATACTGCTAAGGCGACGAGCTGGTAGAATGGTTAGCAAAATGGTTAGTGGAATTTCATCGGTCTTTATGTTCCGAGTTTACGTTGTTCTGCGGTTGACTTTGCCTTTCATCAAATCGGAATCGATAAATAAAGTACCAGTGAAAAATTTGTGTTGATGTACTTAACTAGTCCCCGCGCAATAAATTGCAGGCCCTGTGTCTTTGTGGAATAATTAATACTTCTACTGTTAGAGGGGCGAGCAGGCAGAAACGTTAGCACGCCGAGTGAAATGCTTAGCGGTATTTATGTTCTGAGTTCGAATTCCGCCGAGGTCGACTTTGCCTTTCAACTTTTCCCGATCGATACATTAAGTACCACATGCTTACTGGTGTTGATCTAATCGACTTGCCCCCACACCCAAAATTTCTGACGTTGTGCCAAGAGAAGTAAAGAATATTGTTGTACTTTAAAGGCAACGATCTGGCAGAATCGTTAGCACACCAGGTGAAATGCTTAGTGGTATTTCGTCTGTCTTTACGTTCTGAGTTCAAATTCCGCCGTTGTCGAATTTGCCTTTCATGCTTTCGGAGTCGATCTATTCAACTGGCTTCCTCCCAAAAAACATTTCAGGCTTTGTTCCTAGAGTAAAAAGAATCGTTCCACCGAGGTCGACTTTGCTTTTCATCATACTGAGATCGATAAAATATGTTTCAGTTGGTGACTGGCGTCGTTGTAACCGGCTTACCCCATCCACAGAAAATACTGGCCCTGTGCCAAAATTTGAAATCAATATTATTATTCTCGTTATTATTGAGTACATGCAGTAGCAGCAGTGGTGATAGTATTTGTACTATTAGTAGTAGTAGTGGTAGGAGGAGGCGGGAGTGGAACGGAAGTAGTTTATTTATATCCTTATTTCTGGTTTACCATATACGTTCGAAAATTGGATTCTCCCAGAGATGCATACGTGAGTTTCTTACAAATGAAGAAGGCACCTTGGTGATTTAAATATAGCAACAACACATTATTATCATTATTATTATTATTATTATTATTATTATTATCATTATTACTAGGAAGAGGAGGAGGGTGGGCTGCAGGAGGAGGGTGAGCTGCAGGAGGAGGGTGGGCTCCAGGAGGAAAAGACGGAGAAAATTCAACAAATTCATTTTCCAAACGTAAGACGGAAGCCATGGGCTGGAAAGGAACATCCGATAACATTTAAATAATAAAAAAAACAACATCAATAATAATAATAATAATAATAATAATAATAATAATAATAATAATGGTAATAAATAAAGAAGCAAACAAATACAAATGGGAAAATTGACCTAAACAT
>NC_068995.1:8288268-8290626 GCF_001194135.2 Octopus bimaculoides | reverse complement strand
TATATATATATATATATATGAAGCGATGTGTACAATATACTTTTCTCTTCTAGGCACAAGGCTCGAAATTTTGGGGGAGGAGGCTAGTGGATTAGATTGACCCCCAGTAAGCAACTGGTACTCAATTCGAACCCGAAAGGATGTAAGGCAAAGTCGACCTCGGGAGAAATTGAACTCCGATGTTTCTTATTTCTTTATTGCCCACAAGGGGCTAAACATAAGGGGACAAACAAGGACAGACAAAGGGATTAAGTCGATTACATCGACCCAGTGCGTAACTGGTAACCACTTTAACATGGCTGTCTGTTCGAGCGGACTCTACTGCGATGTTTTAACCCCAAGAGGAAATCTCCTCTACCCTGTGAATGATGCACAGCTGCATCCCATAAAACTGCGAGCAAGGGAGCGAACTCTTACCATCTCCTAGCGACGGTACCAGTAGTCCAGTCCTGGGCTATTTCTTCCTCTCAATGAGGTGTCCAGTATTTAGGAGTGACACAAATACCCCGAAACCAAGACTGGTCTACTGGTACCGTCGCTAGAAGATGGTAGGGATTCGCTCCCCTACATACAATTCTATCGGTTGCAGCTCTGCATCGTTCACCAGCTAGAGGATATGTCCCTCTTGGGGTTAAAAAATTGCAGTAGAGTCTGCTCGAACGGACAGCCACGTTGAAGTGGCTACAAATATTCGATTTCGTGGCAGTTAAATTTTTCAAAAAATAACATGCAAGTAGAGTCTTAAAACATCTATTTTGGACAGAAAGTGTGAAAATGGCTACGCTCTTGACTCTGCACTCATAACACTGCTTACGTCAACAAAAGATGGAAAAAAAATACAATACAAAAACAAATTGGCTTCTGTCCAACGTCAGAGCTGGCTAGCCGCAGATAACATATTGCCGAACGACAAACGAAACGATGTACTCCATAAATAACGCTGTACTGGAAGGTGATAGTTTTATTATCGTTGTTAATAATCAATGTCATGTATCCTAAAACGAAGTCAGTCCGTACACAAAAGTCACTTGAACTTTTCGCTTTCATGTCCAATCAGTTCGTATTTAGTTTGGCTTAGTCTGTTATCAGATTTGGGATTATTTGTGTTTTTCGTATATTTTTCCTTTATAAATTTATGTCTTACTGCGGCCGTTGACAATAATTTTCCTACGTTTATTATTATTAATAGCCTTTCAGAAGGCCTGAAATTTTGGGAGAGGGAACCAGTCGATTATGGCGACCCCAGTACGCAACTGGTACTTAATTTATCGACCCTGAAAGGATGAAAGGCAAAGTTGACCTCGGCGGAATTTGAACTCAGAACATAGGATAAGGACACTCTTTGGTTATGAATGACCACGGGATAGTACCTTCAAGGTTACCCTCCGAGGCACAAGTCTGGGCAAGTTCGTTTATGGAAGACCAGCAATCACTCATGCATACCACCTTCTCCTCTCAACACCACCGATATTTTTACAGTTGAGTGAAGTGGAGCATCGTGAAATAAAGTTTGTTGAACCAGAACACAACATAGATCCCGGCCTAGGAATGGAACTCTCTACTTCGTGATTGTGAACCCGACGCTCCAACGATATGTATATGCGTGTCCTTCTTCAATATTTATAAGGTGGCGAGCTGGTAGAAACGTGAGCACGCGCGGCCGAAATGCTAAGCGGTATTTCGTCTGAGTTCAAATTCAGCCGAAGTCGAGTTTGTCTTTCATCCTTTAGGGGTCGATGAATTAAGTACCAGTTGGGTACTGGATCAATCCAATTGATTGTCCCCCTTCTCAAATAGTTCAGGCCTTCTGCCTAGAGTAGCAAATATTATTTATTATTCATTAGTTATCTCATATAGCGATCATTTCTCCACTGTAAATTGGTTAAGTATCATTGATAAAGTCCCAGAATCAATCAAAGAAACCAATAGGACCACAGCGATGCCTGTAAAAGAGGAAAGACGTTAGCGTACTCGAAGGAAAACAGAAAGGTTGAAAGAACGACAAGCAGTGGAAGAATTTGAGAGTGGCGGAGAGAGCGAAAGAGAGAGAAAGAGGAGAAGGTAGTTGGTGATCGTATCTATATTTCTAGTGATGAGTACATCGCGATACGTGATGTGACGGAAGGTTTACATAGATAAATATCATTACCAATATATATGCATACATACATGCACGGCAAAGATGAAGAAGCTTAGGAATGCATTGCTGTTTCTATACATGGTTCAACGTAATAAGACGTGTTGTGTGCATATATACGTGTATGTATCTATATCTATCTATCTATCTATCTATCTATCTATCTATCTATCTATCTATCTATATATATATATATATATATATCTATATATCTATCTATA
>NC_068995.1:8285743-8286229 GCF_001194135.2 Octopus bimaculoides | reverse complement strand
TATATATATATATATATATATATATATATATATATATATATATATATATATGTATGTATGTATACGAATTTCATTGCACATACGTATCTGAGCAGAAATAAATTTCTATCAAATACCACACATAAATATAACAATAATAAAAACGAAAAAGATTATCAAAATGGCGGTAAGCTAAAATTTTAAGTCACTCCAGTTTTAGCTAGTTGCCCTGAAAACTCTTCTCCAATAGATTATGGAATAATGGAATATAATATAAATTGTTTATATTTGATATGTTTTAAGAATTAAATACTGATTAAATTTGGATCTTAGCTTGAAACGATAAACTAATTAATTTAAAACATTATATCAAGAACATTCGTCATTGGTTATTTTTCCATTAAGCTAAATAGAGTCAGATAATGACATGGCTTACATTAAAATACAAAGAAATACAAATATTTGGATATATGCATATATATATATATATATATATATATATATATG
>NC_068995.1:8280735-8285733 GCF_001194135.2 Octopus bimaculoides | reverse complement strand
TATATATATATATATATATATATATATATATATGCTCGAACACACACACATGTGTGTGTGTGAGAGAGAGAAAGAAGGTCTGCGTATCAATATATATTATATTATGAATTTACACGCATGCATGTAAGTATTTAAATGTTTGCGAGACAGCAGATAAAATTTGAGTGCATATATTTATGAGCATATCTGTAAACATGTAAGTCAACATATATATATATATAATATATATGTCTATTACTTATCTATGTATATGTACATATATAAATACATATATGTATATATATATATATATATATATATATATATATATATATATATATATATATATATATATATATATATATCCATAGGCGCATACATATATATCTTTGTGTATGTGTGGGTTATATAATAGAGTAATGTTTCTGTAAGTACGTTGAGTTAACAGCTAATATTTATTAAAATGTTTACTTTCGATTAAGTGAATAATAGTTCTCTGATATATGCGTAATAATGTATGTATATATGTACATATGCAAGTACATGCACACACACGCATATTTCACTGTTCTCCTTTCACGAATTACCTCATTTTGAAAATATTCACTCCACGGTGAATGAATCTAGCATGGTTCTTTCTATGGACTTTCGTATCCGTGCTTGATGTAGCCTTTCTGTATTCATTGTTTAGTTAGTGTCACGTTGTCTTATCTTTTCTAGTAAGGATGTCCAAATTTGAAATTGTCTAGCATGTCTTAAGAACGTCTTTAATCGAGGCCTATTCTTTCGATCCTACCCGTAGTCTGTCCTACATTTCAGCATATATGCATAAACGTATATGTGTGTGTATGTGTGTGTGTGCGTGCATGCGTACGCGTGCGTGTGTGTGTATATATGTATGTATGTATGTATGTAAATAAGAGGGATTGGCTCCTGGAAAGGTCATTTCCTTACTTTAAAGAGCTTCCGATACAGGTCTCGTATGTTTGATTCCGAACCAATTTATGGTTAGTGGTAGCCCAGAAATGCAAACAGCTGAATGAAAGTTTCTAAGATGGAATTAAAACGTGCGTTAGCATTAGTTATATGTTCCCTGAACACGTGCTACTTGCAACCATCATGAAGTTGAGCATGTATATATGTATATATGCGTGTAGGCGTGTATGTATGTGTATATATATATATGTGTGTGTGCGTATATGCGTGTGTGAGTGTGTGTGCATGCATGTATGTATGTGTGCATGTATGTATGTACGTATGTATGCGTGTAAGCATGTATGTATCTATGTATGTATCTGCTGAAATTGTATCGTAAATGTGTGAAACACTTTATAGAGACTAATAAATGTAGAGATAATTAACCCATGCTTCTGATATTAGTTCTGGTCCAGATGAGAGTTCTCCGTAGCCAAGATTTGAACTCAGAAAGAAAAGAAACAACCAGAATAAAGGCAAGAAGGAACCTTTCCGCAGCTGTTGCGATTCTGCCAAGCTGTATTTTAAAACAAGATAAAAACTTAATGCCCACGTGCGTGTGTAAATATTGTAGGAATGGTTTATTTTAGTTATGATTGGTTATTTGAAATAATTGATTCGATCAAAAATTTCAAATTGTTTCTAGTTTGTAATTGATTAAACGATTTAATTATTAAGTACTTTATAATTGTGTATACATCAAAGTCACATATCGATTTATAGATGTATTTTAATAATAGCTTTAAAAAGTTAGGTTTATATTTTTATAATTATATTTTTATAAGGCTAGAAAAAATAATTAATTCGATGTATAAACCATACGAAAAGGCGAATTAGTTATTACATTTTACTAAGGCATTTTAATGGCATTATAAATGTGTAATATTTCACGGAATTTCGTTATTAATTACATGTATATTTTACATAATCAATTTGCCATTAACAAGAACTTAGTTTCGTAATGGCAGGTCGAGCGCTTTACCTTATATCGTGATATGTTAATGTACTAATACTCGAACCATTACAGTCGATTCTACAATCATTAAAAATCCATGGTTCAAAGCGTTGAAGAATTACTATGCATTAAAACGGGTTAACGAATCATAAGGATAAAGAAATCAAACGCATTTACTTTATCCTTTAGGCTTACATTTTTGCTCAAAGAAAAACCGAAAATTGTAGTATCCTGTATATTTAGAAAAAAATTGAAGCAGAAAGAGGCGTTGAGAGAGAAAAGAGAGAGACGGAAGGAGACGGAGAGAAAGAGGGGAGAGAGATAGAGAGAGGTGAAGTGGCAGGAATGCATTTTTGTTGAGTGGTGATTATGCGTTGGTCGTTAAGCTGTTGTATATATTCAGATATTAAATACCATACAATAGTTAAAGTGAGGAAGACCGTGAATTACTGGCAGAAATGTTGGTACGCTGGACATAGCGATACTTAGCGATATTTCTTCCAGGAATTTAGGATCTGAACTGAAATTCTGCTGCAGTCGACTTTAGTACTGGGGTTGATGTAATTGATTTAAAAAAACTTCTCCTAAAATTGCTGGTCGTATGTCAAACATTAAAGCCATAATCTACGGCGCCATGTAATGCTTTCTGATTTAGACATCGGAAAAGCCTTATTAAGTGGTTTAATCAATATAAACGCCTCCCTATAGTGAAGAACTTGCAATAAATTTCACGGACCTAGAAAGGCCAAGTCTACTATCACAGGAGTTGGACTCAGAATGTTAACAGTAAAATAAATGTTGCAAGGATTTTCTCCACGGTCAAGCGATTCTGTCATCTTATGTGGTATTATACGAAAGTTTCAAAGACTGACAAAATGCTAAGAGATTTTAGCGAGTATGCACGTCATTTATATCCACACCAGTACTTCAATGGCACTTTTATTTTATCAGCAGCAACATCTTGAAAAGCCAAATTCAACTTCGCTAGAATTTGATCTCGGAACCTAACATGTCGGAATAAAAGACTGCAAGACATTTTACCCGACGATTTAACAAATCTACCAGCTTACCCCATTTACAGAGCACAGCGAAATAACATCGGGAATGTAACATATTACTTATTCTAAACCATGAGATTTATGTTGAAATTCTTGGTTTACAGTCCTCTCATAGAATCTGTCTGTTCCGGGCTTATCAAGACGATTGATGAGGTTATTATTGGACATATCATAAGAATTTCCCAAGCACTAAACATGTACATATCTGATATAGAATATTCAATCACACCTCGGTTTATCCGGACATCAATTGTCCGAGGAATATTTCATACTGTCATGGTTCCGTTGCTTTAAACTCTTTTATGGTCCGATCAGTTATCCGTGCTATCAGATTCTCGAGAAACACTCGTCAAATTTTTCTTTCGCATAATCAATGTCTACTTGTATTCTATTTGTCATATCAAAGGGGTTTTTTTTCTTCTTCAACTGTAGAATTCATAGGGCCAATTATTCGATATCAATTCATGGGTGTGCTACAACATGGCCGCAGTCCAATGAGTAAAACATGTAAAAGATAAAAGAAAAAGGATAACATAACATCTATCTATTTATCTCCCTATCTACCTATCAGTATATCTATTTATCTATCTATATATCTATCTATCTATCTACCTCTCTTTCACACACACACTCTCTCTCTGTCTGTCGCTATATATATTGCTCCAGCATGGGCATAGTGAAATGACTGAAACAAGTAAAAGGATAAAAGAATATATATATATATATAGAGAGAGAGAGAGATTGCGAGAGCGAGAGAGAGAGAGAGAGAGAGAGATAGAGAGAGAGAGATTCACCTATAGTTTTACACGTTTCAGCCACTTAGTTGCGGCTATGCTGTTTTTTAGTTGAAGAAATCGAGCAAACACTTATTGTTTGTAAACCTGGTACTTATTCTACGTGTTGCTTTTGCCAAACGACTGAGTTACCGGGAACATAAACACAAGGCCATCGGTTGTCAAGCGATGGTAGGTTAAAAACTCACGTAAAGATACACACACATAAGTATACATACACACACACACAAATATACGACGGGCTTCATTCAATTTCCATCTACGAAATCCACTCACATGGTGTAGGTCGGCGTGAGCCTATAGTAGAAGACGCTTGCCCAATGTTCCACGCAGTGCGACAGAATCTGGCCATAACTTTGGTACGCAACTTTTGAAAAGTTTCCCGTATGCAAAACACTGAAGTGACCAAACACCTACACGAAAATAAAAAAAAATAAATGATCATTTATATCTTCTGCGAGGTGATATTTCATTGTCAGTTAATGTGTTATGGATTGGGTTAACATGTTTGAAAATGTGTTAAGAAACTCTACATCATCTTATGTATTCGTGAACAACCCCCACACACACACACACATACATACCCACACACCCACACACACACACCACTACCACCACATCACACAAGAACGCACACATGCATGTGGGCGTGTTTGTGTATGTGTGCATCCAGTTACTTGCTTGCAGAAAAATACTCCAAAGTAAATCTCTATAATGAATTTTCTGTACGATTTAATTCATGGATTCAGCTATAATTATTGGAATATACACAATTACATTAAGATATGTACGTATTTATCACGAGAAAAAGAATCTTTTACTTTCTTTATGTAGATTCTTTCGAGTTTAACATGTGCATGTATCAATACAGACACACACACACATATATATTTATATATATATATATTCAGACACACACACTCAGCCCCACTCACGCGCGCACACACGTATAAACACATATACATACAAACGCGAACGTACAAACACGCACGCACGTACGCTCATAAACTGACGCACACACTCTCTCTCACACATACACCAATGTATTCATATAGATGCGCAACCACACTCACGCGAACACACACGCATAAACACACACACATACAAAAACGCAAACACATACGCACACAAACAAACACACACATACACACACACTCTCACATACACACACACACACACACACACTCTCTCTCTCTCTCTCTCACACACACACGCACACACACACACACACACACAC
>NC_068995.1:8278822-8280014 GCF_001194135.2 Octopus bimaculoides | reverse complement strand
GAGGATAAATGTGTATTTATTATAAAAATATATGAGTATATAAGTATATAGTAACACACACACACACACACACACACACACACACACACACACACACACTTATATACACTTTAATTGAAGTTAAATGTATTTCCTCTGTTAATGCATTATATAAGAACAATCTAGATTTTCGGCTTTGTACGATCCTGTTTCTTTTATTTTTAATGCAATGTACAGCTTCACAAGTGCTATAGATCTTATATGGTGTGCATTAATGTATTGTTGCAGGTATGAGTGCTCTAAACGCATTCACCCCATAGAATAAATGCTGTAAAATATAGGGATGAAACGGGTAACCGGATCACAGTTTATATTATGTACATATGCAACGGTGCGGTATTGCTTTTGATTGTAAACCAGAGATAAACTGAAAGATAAATAATTACATTGTATTTTGGTGAATAGTAGAACTATGTTAATGAAAATCATTTCACAATGTTACACGAACCGAATACGACGCGTATATCGCATATGAGATATTCTACCAAAAACTATACATGAAGAGAATTACAATATACATATATGTATGGGCGTGCTGTTGTATAGATATAAAACATAGATGCATGTATATCTAGCCATATTTACACATACATACAGAAACACTCACACACATATAATTGTGTGTCATTGATTAACGTTTATAAATGGGGCTCCAACTACAACATCTTTAGGCTATTAGTAAATCCTGTCGAACGCAATACTTATATTTTTATTTATACGTATATTTATTTATTAATACTAATATATAAGGTTCGTTCTTGCCTTATCTCAAAATTATTTCATGGGGAGTCAGCTTCGGGATATTCATACCAGCAGTGACATACAGACATGCGGAATTACCTATATGCAAATATATGTAACATATTTGAAATGACGTGTCACACTGAGACACCGCTCATCCGAGGAATGGAATACTTTTTTGATGAGGCATATTCTTTACACGTTTGATCTTGGTATATTATTTTAACGTAGTAGCTTGCAGGGTTGTACATTATATTCTAAATTCTTGATTCGATTCCTCTACGAGTTGTATCAAATGTTTCCCCTTTCATACATATATACATACACGCACACACGCATACACACACACACACACACACACACACATATATATATATATATATATATATATATATATATATATATATATATA
>NC_068995.1:8276504-8277211 GCF_001194135.2 Octopus bimaculoides | reverse complement strand
ATATATATACACCAATCCTCTGATGTTGTTGCATGGCTTCTATGTTGTCACGAATTCACCATGTTAATTTTCTAACTATACTCTCACGTATCCTGCTTTATAATATATATGTATGTATATATATATATATATATGCATAAACACATATATATATATATATATGTATATGGAAATGTATATACATATGTATGCATATATATATACATATGTATATGCTTACACATATATATGTATATATTATATGTATACATATATATATATATATATATATATATAGAGAGAGAGAGAGAGAGAGAGCTTTCGATCTATATAGTCTTTCTACAATTTATGTTATCCCCATTTTCACCTGGCACTTGATTAGATTTTCAGTCTTACCTTTCAAATAGATAAAACACAGCTATTATTCGTTGTACATGTTGATGTAAACGTGTTCGTGCGTACGTATGTATGTGTGCGAGTGCGTGCACAAGTGTAGATTGCTTCAGCATGCCCAGGATTACATTGCTTCAAATAAGTATATTCTTTTACGAAACTCATTTCGGTGCGTACACAATTTCATACATTAAGGGATATATGTGTACACTAAACTTGTTTTTATGAATATTGTGTATTGAACATAAATTGCTGTTACTATTAAAAAAGAAAAACTTTGGAAGTATATGCATAATATATATATATATATATATATATATATATATATATATATA
>NC_068995.1:8274218-8275738 GCF_001194135.2 Octopus bimaculoides | reverse complement strand
TAGATAGATAGATAGATACGAGGTCTGATCAATAACTATCTGGACTGTTGTAGTAACGAAGCGAAAGTATGCAGAAAGAAGCCGCATGGCAAAGATTGAAATTCAGCGCTGCTGAGTTTTAACGTTCTAGGTTGACAGAAAAAATTGGCATGGTGATACCTGTTCACAGGCCCACACTAAGTTGAAGAAAATGTGTGGAGAAGGCTGCATGAGCTACACAGTAGTGTATTAGTGGTTCAGACGTTTCCAAGAAGCCCGGAAAAAATGTTGATATTGATGAATTTCTGAGAGACCCGCAACCAGCAAACCTGAGAAAACCATCGCAGATGTGCTGCAAGGGGACATCGTCGAATCGCCATCCGTGAGTTATCAAACGATGTGGAGATAAGTCACGGTTTAGTTCAATCCATTATGACTGACGATGTGTGTATGAGACACGTGTCTACCAATGCTGTGCCAAAACTGCATTCAGCTGACCAAAAGGACTAACGAGGTTCGCAAGATCTCCTTGATTGCGTCAAGAACGATGAAACGTGTATGAAAACTTTGTGTAAGCCTCTGAACAGGTATCGCCAAGCACTTACCAAAATTCGATGGAGATTTTCTGCTAAACTTTCTCTGTCATGGTCAATGCGACGATTACACACTACACACGTTCCTTCCAAGCATCACTGTAAACAGTAGAAGTGAGATAGTACGTGAAAACTTAGTGTACCCGCATAGCAAAGTTCGAGGTCACTTTTGTTGCAAGCGGCTTTCCTGTGTGTGCTTTAGCTTCGTTAGTGTGGCAACAGTCCGGATACTTATTGATCAGACCATGTACGCGCGCGCACATATATATATATATATATATATACATACACACACACACACACACATACACACACACATATATGAGTGAATAGCATAAAGTACACCAGAACGTCCAGTTCGTAGTAGAGATTGTTACATTGGGATTTGAATGCACTTTTTTTAGTTACAGACTATATTAGATATATATTTACTTTGTTGCTTCTGTTTTTGCTTGAATCCATTTTCCTGAAAATACAATCTTATACTATTATTTGTCAGATCATCAATTATTCGGCCTCATTTTGTCTTCCAACGTATCCCAAAGGATTACACATTGAAGACAAGAACATAATGCATCCTTCAAGTACGTACTCGAAGGAACGCTTCCGTGTCAAATTGATATGCATGTTATTTATTTAAATACGAAATTATAACAAACATAGATGTGAAATATGTGAAGGAAAGACTGGGTGTTCTTGTTGGCTAGGTGGTGTCATGTACTTTTGGAAATATCTCAAACTCGTTCCTGTAAGAAAATACTAAACGAGTGGTATCTAATCTAAATGACTATCTATCTATATATCTGTTTGTCTGTCAGTCTGCCTATCTATTTCAGTTCCACTGTGTGGTACTTTGGGCACCTGTCTTCCACTATATCTTCGACCCGACCATATATATATATATAAAGATGTATATATATATATATATATATATATATATATATATAT
>NC_068995.1:8267226-8272226 GCF_001194135.2 Octopus bimaculoides | reverse complement strand
ACACACATATATATTATATACTATATGTGTGTATCCTAGTGTGGTTTTGTGTGAGTACATATCTGCGTTTGTATACTTCTATATGCGTAAATCTGTGTGTATATATATATATATATATATATATATATATATATATATATATATATGAATGTACTTAGGTGTGTAAGTACCTGTGAATCGATGTATGGATAAAAAGAAGGATGATAGGTTCATTGCGAAGGCAAATAATGAATGAACTACTGTGCTTTGCACCAATCATTTCGTTGAACATCAAATTTTTGAACAGATCGATTTTGTACTTCAGTCTAAAAAGTGTACCAGTTAATTACTCTTCTCAATGAAACATATGATATATTCTGCACAAAGGGTGATCGAGAACCAACTTTATTATTAATTAATGGAAGATCATCTTGGTCTTTCTTTACATATATTTTGGCATAGGCATCTCTCTCGACGAAAGGGTAGGCATGGGACTACATCATATGCATGCATGTCAGCTGTGTGTATATAGATAGATAGATAGATAGATAGATAGATAGATAGATAGATAGATAGATATTTCGGCGCGAACGGCTTTGTTAAACGGTGCCGCGTTTTACAATTCTGTCAATAATAGTGATAGTATTTTTTTATAAGCTTAAAGCTTATAGCGATCACCGTGCAAATGACTAAGGAAAATAGTCTAATAATAGGGATATATGTGTGTGTGTGGGGGGGGGGGTTCTAAACATTTTATTACGTAACAGTAGATTGGAAAAGATCGTTTGGAATGTTGACTCGGATGTGCTTATTGCTAAATAACTGAGTAAGGGATCAGCAATTTTTTTTCTAGTCTAGACACAAGGCACACAATTTTGGGGAGGGGGAATTTGATTACATCGACCCCAGTACGCAACTGGTACTTAATTTATCGACCCCGAAAGGATGAAAGGCAAAGTCGACCTCGGCGGAATTTGAACTCAGAACGTAACGGCAGACGAAATAACGCTAAGCATTTCGCCCGGTGTGCTAACGTCTCTGCCAACTCGCTGCCTTTGAGACCAGAAATTTTGATAGTTGAATGTGTGCAGTGAACACCTTAAAATATTACTTGAGTCGATATCATTTCCTTTAGGCTCAGGATCCTATATGATGGTTATAATAAAGTGCATTATACAGTGAATCTGAGCGCGACCGCTACGTGCAACCACTGCAAGGAAACATACCCCACACGTGTTATTTGTTTATCTGTGCGTTTAGAAACCGTTGATGTTCATCATCTGATTTGCATTTTATGGCTGGCACATTCGAACAGGATTTCCTTTCGGTTTTTCGAACGAAGGAATTTCACTTTTGAATGTCTGTGCTTTTGAATCGTCAAATATTTGTAGCAGAATGAAGAATTTCATCCAAACGTTCCAGTGGGTGCCTATTCTCAAACAACGGTCGATAAACTCAGACCACTTTCGATCATAATAGAATATGCGATGGGGAAGTTGTTACTGAAACCTGGCATTAGTTCACATCTGGAATGTTTAAATGTAGCCACTCGCTTTGCATCTTACATTAGGCTGGAATTATGATGATTTTTGCTTAATGCTGTTCGATATCATTTACGTTAACACGCTCTCCATTATTCCTGTTCAATATTTTTCGATATTTTTTTAGAATCCTATAAATTGATAATACATTAGCTATCTTCCCTCACCTAATTACAGAGGCACTTAATTTTATTTTGTTATTCCCTTTTAATATCTTCAAATTTCAATATAATTATAATTCAATTAGCAGAATTTCATGTTGTGATATTGATGTAATTGCCTTCAATCATTATTCCAAGAAAGTAAAGCAACAAGCCCTGCCGTTGTGGACATTGTTGCTGCTATTGAAGCTGTTGATTCTGTTTGTTGTTGTTATTGGTTTTGTTGTTGTTGTTGTATGCTTGTTGCTTGTGGCAATTGGATATGTTTATCCTAAAGTCAAGCTTCACTCAGTGGAAATATAATTTGTAGCGTAGCAAATGTGAATACACCGTTTTATATAGACCCCTACGTATGTTATTGCAAGGTGCATTTTCTTTCTGTATGGCAGTAGGGTGTGACCAGAGAAAGAGATTTCGCTGGTCTGATATTAATTAGTAATTCAACCGATTCTCCTATCATTATTGTTGTTGTTGATATCATTCTTTTGAACAAATCAGGCGTGAATGACGGTAACTAATATTAAAATCATCCCAGTCTTGAACAATCCGTTTTTCTTCGTATACTTACATACACACACACATATATATATATATATATATATATATATATATATATATATATATATATATATATATATATATATATGTGTGTGTGTGTGTGTGTGTGTGTGTGTGTGTGTGTGTATGCATATATGTGTATATACAGGGTGCGGTGATAAATTGTTGTCTCAGTTACGCAAAAAACTGAAAATAATACTGACATCTCATTTTAAGAGATATATTTACTAAAATTACATAAAATTATCTAAAAATATTAAGGTGTAAGTTTATTCAATAAAACTGCCATTGCTTTCAACTAAGGCCACCAGACAACTTCGGAATCTTCTGGAACTCTACTCGAGGGTCTCATTGGTTAAGTTGGTCAATGCTGCCACAATCTTTGCCTTCAGTTCATTTTTCGTGTTACAATGTATTTTGTTGGTCTCTCGCTCAACTGTGCCCCATACATGATAATCAAGGGGGTTGTAGTGTGGGGAGTTAGGTGGCCAGAATGCCAAGCAATACAGCATGACTTTTCCAGAGTTCCGACATAGTGAATTACGTCAAGGTGCTGTTTTTTTCTCACAGACGGTGCCCCACTTACCCTGCTATACTATGTAGTCGACAAAATCAAAACCAAACAATGCGCATGCGCGAAATAAGAGTATTTCAATTTAGCGACAATTTACCCGATCGCAGCCTCTCTCTCTCTCTCTTTCTATATATATATATATGTGTGTGTGTGTATGTGTGTGTGTGTGTGTAATTTGTACATTCTAGCCCACGCAGATATGTATGGACCGCTACTGTATATATGAAGCTGTAGATATTTATGATCGAAAATGAGAAGAAGGCAATTTATGTCCCCTAGCGTCTGTATTTACCGCGTTCCTGTTCAATGTGATTAAAGCAAATTTGGACAGAGTTCAATTTGGGATATCGAATACAACTCTAGTTTAGCTTGGTTTACGATCTGAATGTTAGCAACTCCATCATAGACACACTAATGCTCAAATACTAAATGAAGTTACTAACCTGTTATGCAGTATACAGGGTGACGTGCTATGTGTAAAACTAAATAAAATAATTCTAAAACGATTTGAGAACTGAATCGTATCAAATGTATGTGCAGGTATTTTCAGATTTTAATATTCATCCACAAGCAAAATTGTGATGAGTAAATTGCAGGTATTAGCTCATATTTATTACTGCTGGCATCCTTAAGTAAAATTGGCTTTTAACCCAGAATTCCTAAAGATAGTAAACTGGATATTTGGAATTTTAATCAGTCTTATAGTCTTAGAGAGAACATTTAAATATATGTTAATATTCATAATTCTATAATATCTGATGTATTACCACTGTATATGTATTATACATACATACGCACACACACGTATATCACTCTACACATTATATTCATAAATGCATAGGTATATAGATGCAAATGTCTATGTGACTATGTATACACACAAGTATGCAATGTAATAAGTTTGTTCCCTAACATAATGAATGATGAAGAGAACATGCTTCGCGTTGCAAGGAATCGACAAAGTGGACACGTGGGAGCTCTTTCATAGTCATTCGATCGACTAGAAATGAGAGCTAAATAAACCTCAAATTCTATTCTAATCTAGGTACCAGGCCCGAAATTTTGGGGGAGGGAGCCAGTCAATAAGATCCACCCCAGTACGCAACTGGTGCTTAATTTAAGGATGACAGACAAAGTCGACCTCGGCGGAATTTGGAGTTAGAACGCAAAGACAGACGAAATACCACCAAGCATTTCGCCCGCCGCGCTGACGTTTCTGCCAGTTCACCTCCTTTCAAAATAATCCTAACATTGCTCTGCAGTGTTAGATTTTACATGGGCACCGGTGGGCCCCTTCGTCTGCATATTCACCGGCGTTGTGGAGGCTCATTATGATCCACATCATCACCATCACAAGTAGCAACAGCATTATAATCATTATAGTCATCACATGCAAGTTACCCTTTTACGTACGTGCAGAAACTAAAGTCACTTTTTAAATGTCTCCCACCGAAACACTTGAAACCTATTTCTATTTTTAAGTAGTTATATCAATGTTAGTGTTATATAGTTGTGGCTGATTTTCTTTTTGTTGTTGTTGTTGGCTTGCATGTCGCCGAATCATTGTAGTGTTATGGAATATGAAATCAATATTTCTTTCAACAAATTCTTCTACTTCTTCTTCTTCTTCTTCTTCTTCTTCTTCTTCTTCTTATTATTATTATTATTATTATTATTATTATTATTATTATTATTATTATTATTATTATTATTATTATTATTATTGAGTGAGAGAGAAGTGAACGCTATCAAAATGACACTGGGACAAAATATACGAAGCCCAGTATAGCCATTATGACTACCCTTCTGAGAAGGGTACACCAGGCACATGCATCATGGCCATGTGTGAGCGACATGACGATCTCATGTCAAGCTAAACAGCCCAGTTTGAATTTTCTTCAGGTCGATTAGCCCATCCCGCTCAAAAGGTCCCTGAATAAGGGTTGTTTAAGGATGATGTTTCTAAATGTGAATTATCCAAACCCCAAATAATTCATCTCATCACGTGGCTATGATGCTTCCCCACTACTTCTGTTTGTGATCAGAGATGCACATATCGTCAGCCACCAAGGGACATGCTCATGTGGTTAAGGTCAAGCAACTGACAAGCAACTGTGTGGTATTGAGCAGAATAATTGCTGTATTATCATTATTATCATTATTATTATTATTATTATTATTATTACT
>NC_068995.1:8265923-8267216 GCF_001194135.2 Octopus bimaculoides | reverse complement strand
GTGGTAGTGATGGTGGTAGTGATGGTAGTGGTGATGGCGGTGGTGGTAGTGATGGTGGTAGTGATGGTAGTGGTGATGGCGGTGGTGGTAGTGATGGTGGTGGTGGTAGTGATGGTGGTGATGGTGGGAGTAGTTGTACTAGTATCCCTTGTATCGTTATCACCGATAATGTTCCTCTTCACTGAAATTGTTATTGTGATAAGTGTGTAAAGATGCTGCTTATTGGCATCATCTCGGTTAGTCTACAACGTTATCACCGTTATTGTCCGTATGTATGGATCCGTGTCTGAAACAAAAAGATGCTATTATTATTATCACCATCACCATCATCCTTATCGCCGTCATCACCGTTATTAATATTATTATTGCTATTTTTGTTGTTGTTGCTGCTGCTGTTATCGTCATCATCATCATCATTTACACCATCATCTTTAACATCATCTTCATCATCACCATCATATTTGTGATTTATTGTTGTGGTTTTCTGTTTTTATACAATGTTTTTCTTTATGTCTGCAATTGTATATTTATTTATCTATATCTTGTGTTGAAAAGATCAGCCATATTCATTCCCACCTTACGGTGATTTCGATGATATATATATATATGTATAAATGTGTTTGTGCGTGTGTGCGTGTGTATGCGAGTGTGTGAGAGAGTGTTTGTGTGATTGTTTGTGTGTGAGTGTGGATGACTAAGTGTGTACTTGTATATATGGATGTATGCTTATCTATGTACGCCTATATATATATATATATATATATATATATATATATATTCTGCTTTGAGTTATAGACTTTTGATAATTTCTATTTTCTTACAATTGTAAAACAATATTTCTCTTTATATATTTATTATAAGTTTCTCATTTTCATTTTTTAAATATTGTCTAGAAATTTTTTTTTTCTCTAAATAAAAATTATATGATAAGACAATCGTTACTGCATCAAAATCTTAGCCTGCATCAAAATGCAACAACAATAAAACCAGATCTTATACGTATGCTAAAACATCCTATAAACGCAGTTGCCTAAAAGTTGAGTACTTTCTCATTGGTGGAATATAATTGTGCTACTTTTCTTTTTACAGACCTTTAAATTTGCAAGTTAATTTTTAGTAGTAGTAGTAGTAGTAGTAGTAGTAGTAGTAGTAGCAGCAGCAGAAGCACCATTTTTATTATCATTGACATAGCATTTTTTCTTGAGTCTATTTATCATCCTAAATAGAACTGTGTATATATGAAACACACACACACACACACACACACACACACGCACGCACGCACACACACAC
>NC_068995.1:8263851-8265777 GCF_001194135.2 Octopus bimaculoides | reverse complement strand
GGAAGAAAGAGCGAGAGAAACGTTTTCTCACTCTTTCTCTCTCTTTCTATTATACCTCTATTTATCTACACATACTTATATATATTTAAATGATACATTTCTGGAAAGTTTTATAGATTTTTAAAGTTTCTGTGATAGCATGGATCTGTAATCTCCGAATCAGCTTTCACCTTTCTGGTTTTGAGAAGCCTAATTTCTCAAGATTGGTATTTAGGTAGTGTGTTACATATCCCATAAACAATTAAATATAATAAATAATAATTTGTTAAAGTATGTTTTTATCCCCATGTACCCAGACTTTGTGGACACCCTGTGTATATATACAATGATTCTCCGCTCATTTTAATTTCAAGTTAGTTTTACCACTCATCAATCCCTTGAACCCAACTATCCACCTCAAAAATCCTCACAAATTGCCAATTGAAAAACTTTCTGATAGTATGGAAAGGAGCCGAATCCTTCTGCTATATATTATCTTTCAACAGCAACTCTCTCCAGCCAGGCTTTAACCACAGTTTCCATCAGCTTCATATAGCCGTCAGAATGGAGGTTTGGGCCCTGTTCAGAGATGTGTGGCGGCATGACTTTACCGCCGCAGGAGACACGCATAAAATCTATCAGTTTGGGGAACTTGGTTTTATGATGTCCATGTCACGTCTTACAATGTTTCACTATTTTCCTCAAGAAAAACTTTACTCTTTAAGCGCTCCAACGCCGCTGGGTGATCACCAATTCATTAAGCATTGTTTGAAACACGGAGACATTAAAAAAAAATCATTAAATATAGGACGAAGAGACTATATTCATTCTTTGGCAGCATTTGCTTCTTATTTCATTACTTACTATGAATCTGTGCCCATCTTCAGCGAAAAGTCCACGGAAACTAGAACTAGTTTAATGCCTATATATTCTGTGAATAATATAGCGGTTGCTTTGTATTTAAATCTATTTGGTGATATCTACGTGTATTATTTGTTTTGTATATACTGCATAATTTATACCACAATCATAATGATATGCCAGAATTGAGAAACGCAATGGAACTTATATAAACGTAGTAATATTATAGTCATATCTTTAGAAATAGAACAGGCTCTCCTATCAATGATAAGTAATACACTGTTGCAAAAACAAAATTATAGATATTAGCATATCTACAAATATGTACTCACGCATCTCTGAGTGTTCGTGGTTATATAAATATATACGTATGTGTGTAGATATATATTTATATATATATATGCTTTGTGCTTACATGTAAGTGTGCATATATGTGCGTGTGTGTGTGTGTCTGCGTTTGTGCATGTCGATGTGTACGCCTGTGTGTGTGTAGGTGCGTGTGGGTTTGTAGAAGTTGCTATATACGAAGGTTTTACATGTGCAAAGTGGCATAATGAGTAGACATATATATATATATATATATATATATATATATATATATACAGAGAGAGAGAGAGAGAGAGAGAGAGAGAGAGAGAGAGAGAGAGAGAGAGAGAGAGATACCTGATTTAAATTTTGATTCATTCGCTATTACATAAATTTCTATATTTATGAATAAAGACTCAGAACTCGAAGCTGTTCCATATTGTTTTCAAGTGCATTCAAGCACTTTGATCTTGTATGATTATTTTCTTCCTCTCATTTATGTGTGTTTCGCTGTACGTATATGTGTGTGAATTTATGTGTGTGTCTGCTGTGGGTATTATATACGTATATTAGAAAGCAGAAGTAGATACATATAATCCAAACAAATTGGATCTATTCATCAAATTACAAAACATTAACTGCCTATTTCATCCTATGTATATATGAATGGGCGTATACGTACATATACATACAATCATATTTGACTTTACAAAAATACATACAATATATATATGCATATATATATATATATATATATATATATATATATATATATATATA
>NC_068995.1:8262349-8262912 GCF_001194135.2 Octopus bimaculoides | reverse complement strand
ATATATATATATATATATATATATATATAACCGCACACACATACACACGCACGCATACACGCATAGGCCTGTAAATTGTAAAAAATTACACAAATGTACAAATATGTAAAAATATAGTTTACGTTTACATACGTAAGCAAAATATATGTAGATGACCGTGCGTACGCTTGAGCGTGTGTTTCTCAATGTCTACGAGATTTAACGTGTCCTATCGAATATGTGTTTCCATTCTCGTAACTACTGGATGTATCACGTACGATACCATATATCGATGATTGTAATCAATATTATTGATTTCCCGGAAGAAAAGACTTGTGCTTTGTTAATTAGACATAATCCATTCCACTCCTTCTTCGTGTAATTTATATATATCTCTCTATCGGTGAATCTATCTAGCTCTCTATCTATTTATCCATATCTATCATTCTATCTATTTATCTATCTATATTCTATCAACCAGTAATCTTTCCCCACATATCCTCATTCATGCATTCATTCATACACATCTACACACATCTATGTATGTATATAAATATATATATATATATATATATATATATATA
>NC_068995.1:8260959-8261676 GCF_001194135.2 Octopus bimaculoides | reverse complement strand
ATTTCTCTAGAGCATTTCGTTTTATCTTAACTTTCGTTGTTTCTTTTTCATCTTTTAAGTAAATCTTATTAAAATGCCAATTTAACTGTTCTCCCCGATAATAAATAGCAACAATATATACATTTTCAAAAAATATATATTAAAAAACAATCATGCATTTTTCTTTCGAATAAGGGAAAATTTTAACAAAAAATAATACGTCATCCATATGGAACGATATCTAGAAATAGCTGTTTGAGACTTCATTGGGGAATGAAATCCACGCAGTGAAAATTGGTTTAATTTTCAGAAACTTATTTCAAATGATTTATGGTATCGCATTTGTAATGAAGAAAGCAGTTGTCCTCTAAAGACTTCAGTGTAACCTTCTAGATTTAAATGTAGTTTATTTAAATTGTGCCTTGCACATTTTACTTTTTGCTACATTTTTATTTCATCGCAGTTCCTGAAGGTGCTCATATTTTTCATCTCTTTATTTCTGCTTTTGATTTATATATTTTTTTAAAATTATTTATCATTTTCTGCGTAGATATCTAATGAGACATATCCAAATCCATTCACTCACACACATAGATTAATAATCACAGTAACAAATGTTATTTGTAAATAAGCACACATAGTTAAATGCATACATCTATATACATATATACATATGTGTGCGGGCGGTATATATGTGTGCTAATGGTTAGATAGATACGTAGATAGATTATGGGAACA
>NC_068995.1:8258827-8260949 GCF_001194135.2 Octopus bimaculoides | reverse complement strand
ATATATATATATATATATATATATATATATATATATATACATCTTGCTCATTACAAATTTATTTCCCACTCTAGTATGATATTGCTGAAAATAGGTTCTGTGTTCGTCTTTCATATGGCTCACAATGATCATTGCATTAATTCCCACCTGCATTATACAAGCTGATCAAAGAAATTTGCACTCATTTGACCAACCCTGCACACATACAAATGTGAGGGGGTATATGTGCGTACGCATTATGATGCATGTTCATCTCATACAGAAATACGTATATTTATATAAGCGCAGACATGTCTGTGTGGTAAGAAGCTTGCTTGCAAACTAAATGGTTTCAGGTTCAGTCCCATAGCGTCGCACCTTGAGCGAGTGTCTCCTAGTATAGGCTCGAGCGTCAATTGAAATAAACAACCAGTTCAAAAGGCGAAACAATAAAGTTAACAAACAAATGGTGAGTGCACACGGAGTGTAGTAACTCGACGCTCGATGAAAGGATAGATTCTGACGTTTCGGGCATAGCTCTTCGTCGGAGAGGAGAAAGTCAGAAGTTCAAAGAAGGAAAGGTAATCGTCAAAAACTAGTTGACAGAAAATGACTCTGTCACCGTCTTGGATCTACCAGTTTGAACCCAACAAAACTTCTACAATGTGACAATTCCATGCAGACAGTATTTTTCAATCTTCCTGTGAGTAGATTGGAGCAGTATAAATGAAATTACTTATTCGTAGACATGACACCGCACCTTTTCATGATTTCGAATTCACGACCCCTTCATCTTTAATGGAAACCCCTAACTATTAAACAACGTTCCTCCACACGTGAGTGTACATTAGCATGCCTCCCCTTCATCCAGTATGTATGCTCAGAATAAGCAAACCAGAAAGCCCCTCTGTATTAGAAAGACCATTAAACAACTTATAATTTAATACGTACTCCATTGACAGATAAATTAATTTTTTTTTAAATATACCTTCCATCAATATTCCACTGTAACATCTACCATCTGAAATAATCGTAGGTTTGTTGATTTTAAATGCTTGTAATATCTGGAACTTTGTGCAATTTTGACGACTGTCATAAAAAAAAAAATCTTACGGTAGTATATGACAAAACCTGTGACCATATTAAACTATTTCACCCGTTATTATTTGAAGTCCTGTATCTTTTCATAGAATGATCATCCTTCATATTTTCATAACGTATTGCTAATTTCGTTTGTTGATGCTTAAGCATTCACTTATGTATTATGAGGAGGTGTGGCAGTATAATTGCTGGGCCTGAAATTTACAATTACTGCGACGTACGATGTAAACAGAGAATATAATCTTTTATCATCAGTCACCTTAGGAGGCGAAACACAAGTCAAAAACAGACACTTATAATTAGCTTTTATAAAATATTATTGTACTCTAATGTAAACATTGAGAATTTTTTTACAAAATTCAATACACACAATGTCGTACAAACACAAAGACACAACTCACACACATGCAAAAACAGACATATACGTACAGATTTATGTGTGTGTGTGCGACACACACACACACACACACACATACATACATACATATATATATATATATATATATATATATATATATATATATATATATATATACATGTCTTTAATTTGATATTGGGGCAACTTTATGCATAATGGATTTAATTAGTCAACAACAAATATATTGCTCAACGCTGACGAGGTACAAAATAAAGAAACAAGCTGGAGTACTGATATAGAGCAAGAGTCAACTATTAGGCAATGCATAATATATAAATATACATATATACAATGTTGAACGTAAGGTCTCGTAAGATGCATTGGAAATAGAAGAGGAGACAAAATACTTTATTATCAGTAATTTGTGATATTTAAAAATACTGTTGAACAAAAAAATTACGCATACATATATATAGATAAACAGAGAGAGAGAGAGAGAAACAGACCTAGAGAGAGAGAGAGAGATTTATATATATATATATATATATATATATATATAAACACATATAAATAAACAAAAATCTATGATGGAAATATAATTTTCCCCTTTTATTCACTTTTATTCCTTCATTTTAAGCATGATATATTTTATTTCATTAACAATTTTTATACTTCTTAATTGTT
>NC_068995.1:8257835-8258566 GCF_001194135.2 Octopus bimaculoides | reverse complement strand
TATATATATATATATATACACGAAGACGCGCACAAACACGCATAGAAACACACACATATATATTTACACACACACACACATGTTGAATTTTCTTCTGCAAGTAATTAGAAGAATTGTGACGCTTTATTCCAAATTGGATATTTCCGATAGAATACGGTTGACAATAACTCCCATGGTATTCGAATCTAAGGATACATGGAATTTTAGTTCCCGATAAAAGACATTTTTTTAGGCGTAAATTAAAAGTGTGATCGATAATAAAATTATTACAAATTGAGAATGAGTGTAATGCACGTATTACCGTCTTGCAGAAGTGTGTATTGATCTCTATATGTATTGACGAGTGTTGTGTCTCTGTATGTGATTCATTTTGTGTGTACACACGTTGGTGTGTTATACCGGGCGTATGTCTATGTGTTTGTACATGTATGTTTGTATTTATGTCTCACTCCCACGTGAGTTTTATGCTTGTATATTTTTTTATTTATATTTCTATCAAGATTTCTTTCTTTTAATCTCTTCTCTATTATTTTCCCACCTCAGTCTCTCCTATTCTCCTTTCATTCTCTCTGTTTTTCCTTCTTTCCCTCTAGTGTTTCTCTCCCTCCTTCTAGAACTCCCACTTACTCTCCACACTCTGTCTCAATTTCATCTCATTATACATATATACACGTGTCTGTATGTGTTTGTTGATAAGTGTGAATATATATATATATATATATATATATATA
>NC_068995.1:8256553-8257638 GCF_001194135.2 Octopus bimaculoides | reverse complement strand
ATATATATATGTATGTATGTATTTAAGTGCATATGTATGTATAAATATAAAAGCTATGTACGTATATATGTATGTATGCATGTATATATGTATATATGCATGTATGTATCTAAATATATGTATGTATGTATGTATGCATGTATGCATGTATATATTGTGGAATTCAACTACCCAGATTTTTCCGGCCAAAATATTGATTTCGCCATTTCCTCTCTTAACTCATCGACTACAGTACTTCATATCAAAGATCATCTCCCCCACATAACCATATGTGCGTTTGTGCGGGTGTGTGTCACCTTGCTTTTAGATTGTATGGATAATACCGTACTAAATGCTGGTGCCTCAAATTAAGTACCATATTCAACTGATTCTAATTTTTTGCTGAACTCATCTACCATACCCAAAGTGTATATGTAAAGGACGATGATTTTGTTGATGGATAACATCACAAACTGGACAAACGTCAAATATATTGAATGTGAGAAGACATGAAAAAAAGAACAAACTTGCGACCCGTGTTAAGAGCCGACAATAGTTGATGATGGGTCGTTTAATGCAAGAAATTGGAATGTGAACTACATCACAAGTATCATCATATTCTTCTTCATCATCATCGTCATCATCAACATCATCATCGTCATCATCATCATCCCCATCATTATCATCATCACCGTCATCCTCATTAACTTTGTCACCACCATGATCACATCCAGCACAATCACCACCACCGGCACCACTTTAATGACTGGTATCAACACTATCAATATTATCGTCAGAAAATCATAACTGTATGTGTTCTAATATAATTACTGGTATTATTTTATGTGATTCGTCCGTTTCAAATTATTGATTTTTTCTTCTTCTTCTTATTATTATTATCATCATCATCATCATCATTATTATCATTATTAGTATTATTTTTATTATTAACATCATAATCATCTTCGTCATCATTATCATAGTCGCCATTGTCATCACCTTCGCCATCATGTCCATTTTCATCATTCTTCTTTTTCTTATGCTTCTCCTACTTCTTTTTCTCCTTCTTTCTCATATTCCTCTTCTTCTTACAATTATTATTATTA
>NC_068995.1:8251673-8255175 GCF_001194135.2 Octopus bimaculoides | reverse complement strand
AATTTACTTGATATGGGAATCTTTTGTTGTTCCTTGGATGCGAAGTTTACCTTAGTTTTGATGATTTTTAAAGACTTACCTTCGCTCAATTTTTCTTTTCTTCTATTTTGTTTTTAATATTTTCAAGTTGTTTCATGTTTTCAGGAATTATTTTTCTGTGTTAATTTAGTGATTCGGTGTTCCTACTCTATTATGTAATAAATAGATGAAAGTAAATCAAATTTGAGGAAAATGCATAAGAAATATAGGGTTTTTATCTTTATGACTTCATTCCGAAGGTGTGCCGTTTGCATTATGCATTGTGAAATAGTCTTATAGCAACGGCTGCAAGAAAAATGATGTAACATAATAATAATAAAATTATAAAACCAAAAGAAAACATACACATTTCTCTAGCCACGTGAATAAAACCCGAGGAAGTTGTTTCGTTCCCAATCGCTGATTTTCCACAGAAAATCAAATGGATATGTCTAGTATTTTGTGGCCCACACCCATACTTTGGGGATATGATGCATGTTACACCATTTGTTTCTGCACTGTACAGCACCATTAAGTATATAATATTTATATTCATATAACATTACAGAAGATTGATTTTTATAATATCATATAGGAGGTATTTTTACATATATATGTTTCAATTTAATGAAGGTTAATAACATAATTTGATGAAACATAATAATATAATTTGATGAAACATAATAACATTTTCAGACATGATATTACATGTGGGAGATAAGAGGCACGAAACTTGATATATTGCAGTGTCCATATATCCTAAATGTACAATAAACCTTTAACATAGTTCATTTTCTTTACGAGGGGTGTATGAAAATCTTGAACATTCAAGGCCTTTGAGGCTGGAAGCGTTGTATTTTCATCAGACGTTTGGTACAATGTTTTGTTTTCTTGAGGCTCAAGACTGTTCATACACCCTGCATATATAAAACCATTAAAGACAAATTATTGTAGCAGCAGGATTTGGTTTGGTTGGAATAAAGTCATTTTCAAAGTACAAAAGAAAACATTTCATAATGTGTCAGGGCAAAAACACTTGTAACGTTTATTCTTTTATTGGTTTCAGTTATTTGACTGCGGCAATGCTGGAGCACCGCCTTTAGCCGAACAAATCCCCCCCCCAGGACTTATTCTTTATAAGCCTAATACTTATTCCATCGGCTTCTTTAGCCGAACTGCTAAGTTATGGGGACGTAAACACGCCAGAATCGGTTGTCAATTGATGGTGGGGAGACAGACACACAAACATACACACATACACAGACACACAAACATATATATGACAAGCTTCTTTCAGTTTTCGTCTACCGAATCCACTCACAAGCCTTCGGTCGGCCCGAGGCTATAATAGAAGACACGTCCCCAAGCTGCCACACAGTGGCACTGAACCCGGAACCATTTGGTTCGTCAGTAAGCTTCTTACCACACAGCCACACCTGCCGCTATTTATTGAGGATTTGCTCAAGGCAATAGATGAAAACTCCTATATGATAGCCCTAACGGCTAACCGTTCAGCTACGCCTCCTTCGTATTCTTCTGTTCTATCTTGAATTTGAAGAACCAGATTTATAATATGCATGAAAAAAAATGGTATCCATTAGTTCGAATCTGAATACATTGATATCATGTCTGGCGGATTCGTGATGACATACGGGTTAAATATCTGCAACAAGTACTTATGAATAGGATGTGAAATAATCCTTAAGATAGGTTTGAGCAAAATAATTAAACATAACGACTAGCAATATTTACTGATGATGGAAGTAAATAAGAACATCTCAATTAATGATTACCTTTCGGAATATATTAGCACATCATACATTTAAGTTAATAAATCTTTTAAAACTAATTATATTCATGAAACTTTTCTACATGAAAATATCTATCATAAAATGTTTGAAAATATGAATATCATAGTTTTATGTTCGTGTGTATATATGTTGGTATATATATATAAAATACCTCGTTCAGAGATTTAACATTGCTTATATATATATATGTATATATATATATATATATATATATGCATAAATATATATGTGTGTGTGTGTATGTATATATACACAGGCACACATATGCAAGTAGAGTGAAAGCACTCATGACGTAAAAGAGAATTCAAAGCTTGGTTGCAAAGGTGCGGTATATATATTTTTTTTCATCAATTCTTGAAAGTTATATATTCACATGACAGCTAAACGTTTTTGAATTTGATGGCATGTCATGTAAAGTGGAGAAATTTCTGTGATATTACGTTAATACAGTTGATATATTATAATATATTATTTAAATTACCCATCTAAATTATGTAGCTATATTTGATTATTCTTGTTTGATGTAACTATCAATACGTTTTTTAATAGATACATCAATGTGACGTCACAGAGAAGAGCCTTACAGAATATTTATATATATATATATATATATATATTTATTTAATTATATGTGCATTTTACCGAAATAATCCTCAAGAACCATATATAAGTGTTATAAGGGGTAATTGTTACACTATAGTCGTAACATAAACCCATTTTATAGATATTGTTATTCGTGCCTCGCTATTCTCTAATCGAATTAGTATGAACAATTCGAGGCATGCCGATACTATTTCTGATTTCTTGTTGAGTGCTTTAGTATGATGTTTTTATGAAGCATTTTTACACGAATCTATTAATTACATTTTGCTGATTCCGAGGATATATATTTCAGATTAATTGTTACGTTTCATAAACTAAACGTTACTCATGAGGACTAATTTCTTTGACTCTATCAAAGTGTACTTATGTTATTAGTATTTATTCTTAAATTGATTTGTAGTTAATCTTATGTAATTTACATGGAAGCTACGTTTGACTTTAATATAAATAGTAACGGTTTTTCTTCCTAACAGTCATCTTTGATACGAATATATTTGGGGAATTTCTCTTATTTTGAACTGCTGTTGTTATTTAGAAACTGACAATTGAAATTAATCATTTTTTTATTTTTTCCGCATGATAGAATATTAGCGAACTTCATTAATGTCAATTAGCTAATTTCAAGTGAATTAAGTTTAAAATTTCCACCCGTAAAGAAATGAGCTCTTATTGCAAATACTGGCATTGACTAAATATGGGGAATCATACAAATTGACATTTCATTTGCGTTTACTTCCAGTAGACTCACTATATATGCTCTAACTGAGGTTTACTTTAAAAACAAATGGGCGCTACCGCATTATTCTATATTCTTCCAAATCATTCAATAGTGCCGCAGAATGTGATAGAGGCATTTATTTCTAAATCGGAGAGCGGAAATATTAAACGGTTTCAACTTAAATATACCTGTCCGAGTTCCTATCGAAAAATATATGGAGGCATATGCGTAAAGAGGATTTAATTTTACGTAGATTTTTTTAAAGTTCGTTCAGTCGTTCTTCTCTATAAAGCTATATCGAAAGATATCACAGTAATTATCGGACATTTTTAAAAATAAATATACGCATAAA
>NC_068995.1:8248629-8250793 GCF_001194135.2 Octopus bimaculoides | reverse complement strand
ATATATATATATATATATATACGGAACACAAGGAGAAAGAGATATAAAGACAGAGATAGAGGTAGTGGAAGAAAAGCTTGTATATATGTAAAGGGGTAGAGGTCGAGTGAAGAAGCTTATACACGGACGCCATCGGTATGTTTTACTCTCCAGTCTGCTAAACCCAATAGCCTAATGAATCTCTAAACCTATGCAATGCTAAACATCTATTCAGGTATATTTCCAGTGTCTTGTCCTTTCGCTCTCCTTTCCTTCACACAATCTGTTTACATCTTTCTTGGAGAACTTTTGTTTAATTTTGTTCACGTATCATTCTACCGTTCTTTTCTTGAATCCCTCTAGGTTTTTTTTTATCGGATGAATCTGTTCTTTTTAGCTTGTTTCTTTTTCTGCAGTATTTTTTTAAAAATTATTTTCTGATATATCTGTAGTACCCTGCAGTGAAATATAGGATAAGAGTCTACAAAACGAATGCAAATAGATATCTCTCAAAATATATGACACAATACTTAAAACAATCAAAATTAATATCATTAATCAAATTCAGTTCGTGTGTGTGTGTGTGTGTGTGTGTGCGCGCGTGTGTGTGTGTGTGTGTGTGTGTGTGTGTGTGTGTGTGTGTGTGTGTGTGTGTGTGTGTGTGTGTGAGTCATTCGAGTGCAGCCATACTGGGGTACTGCCTTCAAGAATTATTAGTCGAATGAATCGGCCCCAGTGGCTAGTTTTTAAGCCTGGTGTATGTTCCCAAACCGCCAAGTTACGCGCAATTAAACACAGAAACACCAGTTGTTCAGCGCTGGTGAGAGACAAACACAGGCAAAAAGGCACATACACATATTCACATAAATTTATTATAAATATATTTATATATGACGGGCTTCTTTCAGTTTCAGTCAAGCAAATCCATCGACAAATGTTTGGTAGGTCGGAGCCTAGGGTAGAAAGCAGCTGCCTAACTTTCCGCGATGTAGGATCGCGCAGAAGAATATGTTGCTGGGAGACGAGTGTCTTACCACACAATCACACCTGCGTATTTGGGTATAAATTTAGAGACATAGCTAAACGGTCAAAAATTTCACTCCACATTTGTGCGGTTCCAATAGTGAATCTACTGAATACTACACAGATCGAATTTTATCATATATTTACCAACGCTTTAGGCAACAGTAATATTTTGAAGGGAATTAAATACATAGATAAAGGAATAAGTAACCACAAACGAAATTCCCCAAGCAGGACCTCTCTATAAAGATATTTCAACGGACTGTAGCTGTAATATTTGCTGGATTTCTCAGATGTTATATGTGTCTGAAACTCAGTGAAGATTAAGCGTACACCTGTTTTTGGAAAATATGGATTTCTTACATTATATTTGTACAAACATGTAGATTCGGTGAGTGAACATTTAATGGACCATTTAGTGCCTAAATGCATGTGCAATCCAGGTAATTTTCATAAATTGAATAGCAAATTATATGGCAGGGATATATTACTCGGAAAGGCTATTTGGAAGACATACGAGCATCGACCTCACCTAAATACTACTACTACTAATAATAATAATAATAAATGCCTTGGTGCAGTACCAGTCAGTGGCTTCTGATCTTAACTGATTGGACATGCTATCATGTACATGATATGTTGAACGGAACACCCATGTTTCAAGGGATAAATTATCCAAACTCCAGCGAATTACTCTCAACAACACATGGATATGCTGCTCCATCACTACTTCTGCTTGTGATCTGAGATGCACAAATTGTCAGCCGCTAAGGGACATGCTCAACTAGTTAGGGTCAAGCAAGTCTGTGGTAGTGAGCAGAATATTTGCTGAAGCCCATCTTATATACCAAGACAGGATAACATCTCCAGTCCGTTAAGATCAGAAGCCATGAGAGCCACTGTCAATATATTATTTTTTTTTTATCATTATCATTATTATTATTATTATTATTATTATTATTATTATTATTATTATTATTATTATTAGCTGAAAGTATAACAGAGCTAACACATCGTTGGAGAACGAAATACAAACTTAAAGATAAGGCTAAAGAAGAGTGTACGGAGTTGTAAATGTGTCATCGTACTTGATGACTTTTTCGAAATAGATTCTAAATAGAAATAAATTTATACCAGCTTTTAAAGACTTGTGTTATTATTA
>NC_068995.1:8239681-8248020 GCF_001194135.2 Octopus bimaculoides | reverse complement strand
TATATATATATATATATATATATATATATATATATATATATATATGAGTGTATATATTTATGAATATGTATGCATACATATATATGTGTATATATTATATATTGTATATTCTAAATTCTGCAATATCTTTAGGAGTTATAAAGGCTAGAATTAATTTATATTCTCTATGGGAGAATTTGGGGTTTTATCTTAAAAGCAAATGCAAATTCTGAACCATCAGATAATTTCTTATGAATGCTAAGTTTTATATAAAGCGCCTAACCGAAAGAGTTACAGAGATATGGGGAATGAGTGAGACAAAGAGAGTGAGAGAAAGAGAGGGAGTTGGAGGAAGAAGTCTAGAGGCTTTGTATGAGCTTCATAGCACGACCGCGTCCGTTACTTTCAATGGAGTATTCTGCAATCATCCGGTTCTATGACGATTTTCACAGTAGTTGATAAAATATGTGCCTTGTATCAGACACACAATGTGTAGATTCTATTAACTATATGTATCCCGTACATCACATAGAATGTTGTGTCTTTGTAAAGCGTTTTAGGTCTTTTGCTAAGTAAGTGATGCTTATATCGAAAATTGGTTAGTTGGTACGTTTGTTTGGTTAGTTGGTTTGTAGGTTGGTAGAAGTAAGTTGAATTAGTTGAATGTAGAAGAAGAAGACAAGAACAGACTACAGATAGAAATAGAAGACGAATGAATTGAAGAGAAATAAACATGGAATAACCGAGTCAAAGAATAGTGGAATGAATACGCAAGAGTGAAAGAGGAAACGAACAGCTAAAATGGCCGACTTAAACATTTATTTTATTAAATTCCAGACACTTTTATCTCTTTTCATCGTTGTATTTGATATCGCTCTGGTCATCAGAACATGTCGGCGCTGTTGTTGTTGTTGCTGTTGCTGTTGCTGTTAATGATTACTGTCCTTGTTTTTGTCTTGTTTTGTTTTGTTATTGGCGGTTGTCGCTGTTCATGGTTATGGTGTCGGTGGTGTTGGTGATGGCGGCGATGTTAGTAGTAATGGTGTCGCTGTTCATATCGCTGTGGTCATCAGAATATGTGTTCCTGTTTGCTGTTATTTATTCGTTGCAACCGACATGTTGTTGTTATTGCAGATGTTGTTTATTGGAGTAACGTGGTAGTGGAGGTTTGTTTTTATTAGAGGTGGTGGTGGTGGTGGTGTTATTGTTGTTGGTGTTTTAGTTGTTGTTGGTGGTGGTGTTGTTGTTGCGGTTGTTGTTTATTGGAGTAACGTGATAGTGGAGGCTTGTTATTATTAGAGGTGGTGGTGATGTTGGTGTTGTTGTTGTTGCTGTTGTTGTTGTTGGTGGTGGTGGTGGTTATGTTCTTACTTCGTTGCTATTGTTGGTGACTGTGATGACTGTTAAATATATGATGGTACTCTTAGAGATACTTGACAGTGAAGAGATGATTGTGAGGTTGATGGCTGTATTGAGGGGGATGATGATGTGATGGTGATGGAGTTGATGATGCTGTTGATGCTATTGATAAATATGATGATGGTATTGGGGATGGAGAGAATGGCAATACGGAGCTAATGAAGGAGGGATTGAAGATGACATATCTGGTGGAGGCTGAAATGAGATGATAGTGCAGATGTTGATTCTGGTTTGAAGTTAGTAGTACAAGTGGTGGAGTGACGAGGGCTGGATGTAGAGGAGGAGGCAGTTGTGACGATGAAGGAGATAGGATGTAGAAGTATTGTATTCAATGAGGTGGTGGCCGTTGTCGTACTTCTCGCGTGATATCGAGATGTTTATAATAGAAAGATGAGATATGATGTCAGTGTAAAGGGACATGTGACACATTTCTAAAGTGCCAGTAGTATTGTTTATAATAGCGTTGCGGTTGGAGGAGGAGAATTAAGTGATGTGAGCATATTATTGCAGGGCTGGGTGTGGTAGCGACTGTTTATTTTACGAACGTTGGTGGCCTTGTCCAGCGAAGTGGGTTTTCATGTTCTCCTGAACAGTAAGTGGCTGTGTGAAAAAATGTTGAATCTGTGAGTGGAGGACTGCATCGGAAACACTTCAGTTGATGAAAGAGGACATGATACAAAAGCTGGTAGCTGTGATTGACAATAGTTTCAAGTTTGATTATAATTTCTAAGTTAGATGCAGGTCGAACGAATAATTTTGAAGGAATCGATACCTAACAGCTACATTCTTTTATTGACAACCGAAATGATCAACTGTACTTTTCATCCCGAAGATCTGAACTTTGTGCATAAAAAGGAGGATCTGAAAACAAACACAAAAAAACAAACGTTGTCGCGACGCATTTTAGCCAAAAATGAATAAGCATTGAAACCATCCATGGATGATAATTAAAATACTGATCCAGTTCGAGTGCTGATTCTTTCCTGTCATATTTAACTGTGAATCAAAGGTGTTCAGCCACAGTACTTGATTGGTGAATTATGTTATATTCACCTGGGTGACTGAAACGCAGATCTGCATCGGCAGGATTTGAACTCAGAATGTAAAGATTTGGAACAAATATCGAACGACATTTAACCGAAGCGATTTCGTCGTTAATCTATTGTTGGCTGATAAATATAACGCCGATCGTGTGCCGGGTTAGATTTGCCCTTCTTAACATTCGCTGTAAATCAAAAGGACTATTTTGTTTGGTGGTTACTCAGAATCGTGAGAATTACATTAAAGGCCTAACTCTCGGTGGAAATACTTAAACACTTACACTTACATTTCGCAAGAAAGATTCCGTTATAGAAATAAGATTACACATCATCGTGAAGGAACGGTGAAACCCGTATCATCAATTATTTTTGTATTACGTTGTATAATATTCCTTTCTACTCGAGGCACAAGTCCCCAATTTTTTTTTAGGGAAGAGGCCAGTCTATTAGATCGAACCCAGTACGCAACTGGTACTTAATTTATCAAAGCCGAGAGGATGGAAAGCAAAGTCAACCTCGGCGGAGTTTGAAATCAGACGTAAAGACAGACGAAATACCGCTAGGCATTTCGCCCGGCGTGCGAACGTTTATTTCTTTATTGCCCACAAGGGGCTAAACATAGAGGGGACAAAAAAGGGCAGAAAAAGGGATTAAGTCGATTACATCAACCCCACTGCGTAACTGGTACTTAATTTATCGACTCCGAAAGGATGAAAGGCAAAGTCGACCTCCGCGGATTTTGAACTCAGACGAAATACCACTAAGTAGACTTCTTCATAAATTTGTCCAGGACTACACGCGTTGTTCTGGTCAAGATATGACTTCCGTACGTCACCGTTGCACAACCGATGCTCTACCTGACTGTTATATTTCTGTTATGCAGAGCTGTGTTGGAAAAATTCCTCTTGTGTATGGCGTATCGCTAGAAATGTTACTGGTTTATCTTGAGAGGTTTGGTTTAGGATTTGTCACGTTTATGTCACTCATTTTATTGGAGAGGATCTATAATTAAAACAATTCCATCCGTAACTATGCCATCTCTTTCCTATGTATCGGGAACACATTGTCGTCCTAGATAAGGTGACCTTTAGTTTTTCGCTTTCTTTTTTTTTTATAAGACAGTACAGTGTCAATGAATGTTGAATTGGAGGCCATTTTAGCGACCACATAAGGGACAGTGGAGGTGGAGTTACTCATCGCCGTTGTCGTGGCGTCGGTGGTGGTTGTGGTGCTGGGGTCGGGTGGGGTTGAAATAGGAGAGATTTGTATCTGTTGTGTTTACCCCAAATTAGTGCTGTTGCCGTTAGGGTGATAGTGATGGCGATGATAGCGTTGGCTGTGTTATTTCCATATTCACTCATCACATATTTGATCGGGACATCATTTTTCAAATTGTTTATTCGATGTTTTTCTTGTTGTTGACATCATTGTTGTTGTTGTTGTTGCTGGTTTTCTGGTTAAAATTAAGCTGAAAATGCTGCTGCACTTGCTGCTGGTAGAGACAATGATGATGGTGAAGGTGATGATGATGATGAAAATTACGATGGTGATGATAATAACGATGATGATGGGGTGGTGGTGGTAATAACGGTGATGATGATGACGAGGAGGAGGAGGTAGAAGCGGATGGTGATGATGATTTTTGTGGTGGTGGTGGTGGTGGTGGTTATGAAAACAACGATGTCGATGATGATGTTGAGGAGGAGGAGGAGGAGGGAGGTGGAGTGCAGGTGAGGGTGGTGGTAGAGGAGGAGGAGAGGAGGAGTGGACGGAGGATTGCTGTAGTTCAGGTGACGACGATGACAGACATGTTTTTGTTGTGACGGTGGTTGTTTGTAACGTGGTATTGCGCTCGTTGTAGTTGTTATTGTTAGCGAGTGTTTTTTTTTTGTAGCTATTGTTGTAGTTTTTCGGGCTGATGTGAATATTGCTGATGTTGCTGTTGATATTTTTGTTTTTTTTTGTTTGTTTGTTTGTTTGTTTGGTTTTTGTGGTTGTTGTTGATTGAATATTTCAAACATCATGATTGATGTTGTTTTGGATTCTGTTCTAAGAAGTTTATTAATTTCTTTTCCATGTATGATAAAGACGATGATAATTATGAAGATAATGTTGATGGTGGTGGTGCTTATGGTGGTGGCGGCGGTTGATGGTGACGGTGGTGGTAGCCGCTGACTTGGTGGTAGTGATGACGATCATTGTGATATGATGATGATGATGATGATGATGATGATAAGAATAATAATAATAAATGCCCTGATTCAGTACCAGGCAATGGTTCTCATGGCTTCTGATCTTCACTGATCGGAAGTGTTATCATGTACATTGTCTTGTCTTGGTATAAAAGATGGGCTACAGCAAATATTCTGCTCAGTACCACAGATTTGCTTGTCAGTTGTTTGACCTTAACCAGTTGAGCATGTCCCTTGGTGGCTGATATGTGCATCTCTGATCACAAGCAGGAGTAGTGAGGGAGCATCATAGCCATTCGTACGAGAGGAATTCTTTGGGGTTTGAATAACTCGCCTCTGGAAACATGGGTGTTTTGTTCAACATCATTAAACAACTCTTATTCAGTGACCTTTTGAGCGGGATGGACTACTCGACCCGAAGAAAATTTTAACTGAGCCCCACCTGCAAGATCATGCACTGTTTATCTTGATATGAGATCACAATGTCGCGCACATATGGTTGTGATGCATGTGCCTGGTGTACCCTTATCAGAAGGGTAGTCATGTTGGGTATATTGAGTTTCGTACATTTATAACCCAGTGTCATTTTGACGGCATGCACTTAATAATAATTTATCGATCCGAGATGAAAATTAAGGTCGACCCCGGCGGGATTTGAACTGCCTTAACATGGTCTAAGGTAATGATAGGTATTACTATTGCTGTTGGGTGAAAGGCAAAGAGCTAGCACAAACGTTAATAGGAGAGGCAAAATGCTAAGCGGCATTTCAGCTGTCTTTACGGTCTGAGTTCAAATTCTGCAGAGTTCCCCGTTGCTTTTCAGCTTTTGGAGGTCGATGAACTAAGTAGCAGTTGAACACTGGGATCGATTTAGTCAACCTACCCCACTCTCGAAATTGCTGGCCTTGTGCTGAAATTTGAAACCATTAGTAACATGTGTGTTGTTACTGCTCGAGTAGTTATATGTAGTTGGAGAGAGAGCGATGGGAGAGAGACAGAGGAAGAGAGAGAAGGTTGGGGGAGAGACAGAGAAAGAGAGCTAGAGAGAGAAGATAGGGAGAGACAGAAGAAGAGAGAGAGAAAGAGAAAGAGAGAGTGCGTGCGTGTGCGTGAGTGTGTATGTGCGTGCGTGGATGTGTGTGTGTTTGCGTGCATGTGTGTCGCGGGCGTTTGTGTGTGTACGTGTGTGTCTGTATGTGTGTGAATGACGGTATGGTAGTGCTGGAAAACGGTGATGCTGACGTAAGTAGTGGTGTTAGCGATTGGTTAGGATGGATGTGATGCAGAAGTAATTAATGGTAGTGGTGGTGGTTTTCGTGTTGTTGTTGGTGGTGGTGGTGGAAGAAGCGGCAAAGTTTGTGACGGTTGTCCTAGTGGCTGGTCGTGCCAATCGTGCTGCTGATGCTGGTGCAGATGTGGACTCCTTTGCTGCTGACCATAATGCTTTTGGGGGCGCTGCTGTCGTTACGAGCGCTAATGATGACTACAGCAGGACAAGTGCTGTTGGTGTTGCGTCTGCTTCTGTTGATGATAACGACGACGACGATGATGATGATGATGAAGTTGATGATGATGATGATGATGATGATGACAATGATGATGATGATGATCATGATGATTTGATCCGGATGATGTTGATCATGATGATGACGATAACGATGAGGACGATGACGATAATGATGATGATGATGATGACGGTAATGATGATGATGATGATGATGATGACAACGATGATGTGGATGATGATATATGATGATGATGATGATGATGTTGATGACAATAAGGATGATGTTGATGATGACGATAATGATGATGATGGTGATGATGATGATGATGATGATATATGATGATGATAATGATGATATCGGTCCTGGCGATGGTGGTACTGCTGCTTTTGGGCGGTATTTTTATTGCCAGTTTTGATATGCGCGGATTTTTGTTCTATTTTTGTTCTATTTTTTTTTTCCTATTTCAATATTCCGTCTTTATGTTTTCTCAAGTTTCAATTAATTAAATAACTCAAGCACACACACACACACGCACACACACAGACACACACGTATATGCTCGTTTACCAATGCAGATATTCACACTCACTTTTCATAGAGAATATTTGAATGACTCTAACACCTTTATTTATTGTGTTTCGCTAATTTCCTTCTTCTTTAGATCTCCTTCATTCCTAATCTATCTGCCTGTCTGTTTGTCTGTCCGTCTCACACACACACAGACACTCACCCTCACACACGCATGCTCTCTCTCTCACACACTTCCCACCTCTTTCTCTTTTTTCTCTTTCTCACTTTAATGTACTTCTCTCCATTCTCTGATTTTGTGTGCTTCTCATTACATCTTGGTTGTCTCCCAACCTCTCTTCCCCTTGCTCTCTTTTTATCTTATCTTTCAATCTCACTACGTGTGTGTGTGTGTGTGTATACGCGTGAGTATATCTTTTATGCACACACACACATACACACACACACACACACATATTCTAATCCCTCACCATAACGCGGTTCACCTATCGCGGTTTATTATTTAAGCTTACGTCGATTGCTCCGCGGTGTTGTCTGGCATTTATAATAAAATAAATAAATACAAATTATAAAAATAATTATGTGCAAATTATGAAAATAATTTTTAAAAAAATATACAGTACAGGACTGTTTCTACTTCGCGGATTTTCACCAATCGCGAGGCGTTTTGGAACGTAACACCCGCGATAGTCGAGGGTTTACTAAATATATTTGAATCAGCTTGTGATTAATTTTGGTTTGATCATCAACTTCAAAACAGTATTTGTAATGCATCAACCTGCGTGCGGTGCTGTTTGTAAGCCTCCTAAAAGTTTTGTTAAGAGTAAGTTACTTGAGGTTGTCGATTCGTTCATCTACCTTGGAAGCTCTGTACAAAATGATGAAAATCTTGATACAGAAATACATCTGCGAATCCAAAGGGCTGCAAAAGCATTTGGTGGCTTGGTGTCACGCGTTTGGTGCCAGCGACATAAAAACAAGAATACAAAGTTGACTATTTACAAATCATTTGTCTTACCATTCCTGTTGAAACGTGGACTTATGAAATGCATTTTAAATTGTTAGAACAATTCCACCAAAAATGCCTTCATCGCATTTTAAACAATAAATGGAGTTCTTTTGCTCCAAACATAGATGTCCCCTTGCATCTGGAGGCATCACCTCAATTAAATCTATTATTTTGAGGAACCAAATGAGATAGTGTGGCCATATTGTTCGAATGGCGGATGAATTATTGTAAGCCAAACATCACCATTTCTGGAGCATAATATGTAAGAGCATAATATGTAAAATTTCTGGAGCATAATATGTAAACTTTTATAATTTCAGTTGTTTGAAGGTTTTCAGCGGTACAGATAATTGCTATTGGATATGATTTTACCTTTGAAATAATATCTTTGGAGGCAGTTTGACCTCTTCTCTGATTCATATTCCCCTTTGCATATTACACATATGCTTAAGGCGAAAACCTCAGGGGTTGCGCTTCTTATATAGAAAATAAATAAAGCTGCTGGTCAGATATCTTTGTATTTATGGTATGTTTAATATTCCTGAGAAGTATTTTAGCTCTAACGCCGCCATATTGCATGATCTTCATATTCGTTTTCTTCAAATTCACATACACATACACACACCACGCACACACATACACACACACACACAAACACACACGT
>NC_068995.1:8238996-8239671 GCF_001194135.2 Octopus bimaculoides | reverse complement strand
CCTACACACACACACACACACACACACACACACACGCATATATATATATATGTATATATATACCCCCCCACACATACACAAGCATACACACACGCTCACATCATATATATATACATACGTATATATATTGAATATATATCTACATGTATCGATGTATTTGTCTGCCCATTTAGGCTTCTAAATATCTTCGTCTGTGTGTTTCTCTATTTTTCACTTGCAATTTATTGTTTGTTGATTATTAGTTCCTCTCTGCTTATATTTCACCCTATAATTTCACGTCTTATCAGCGCCGTCTTTTACGTTGTCATCGAAATAGTTTCTTTTTCTCTCTTAAGCGCCGAATCCTTTATATTCACTCTCCGCTTTCTCAACATTACTCTTCCGCGTTTTCTTACGATTTTCTTCGTTCATTCAATTCCTTTTTGGTTCTCTCGCTATGTATTTTAATATTTATACATATTGCCCTATAAATTATGAATGATTACTTCAATCTAAGTATCTACTTCATTTGACCTACATAACGACGTTCTTATGTATACCAACGAACATACTTACTCGCGCGTATAGGCATGTAGTGAGTTACAGAGACGACCGCGCACACGCACGCAAACACACATACACACGCACTTATATAGTCATGATTATACATATATATATATATATATATATATATAT
>NC_068995.1:8237141-8238490 GCF_001194135.2 Octopus bimaculoides | reverse complement strand
CACACACACACACACACACACACACACACACACAAGCACACACATATGTATACCTGTTTCTCTCTTTCTCTCCCTCTCTCTCTTTGTCTCTCTTTGTATATATATGTGTGTCTGCGTGCGTGCGTACGTGTGTTTGTGCGTATAATTATTTCTATAGTGCAATATTTATTTACAGCTTTCAAGAGCTTTCATTTAGTGAAGGACGCATAATATCTTTTAGTAGACGCGTGCTTGGTCGTCCGCGAGCGCATGCGCACGATCTCTGTTTCTTTGCCTTGTACAGAGATCTATATATGTAGTATATTCCTTCATTTCTACCAGTTTCGTCATTTTCTTTACATTACTCACAACATTCCATCTACTGTATTCACCTTTCTTGAACCGAAAATATACCTCGAAAATATGTCAGATGAAACCAAAATATAAAAGATATTGCGCTCCAGACAAATGAAGTTAATGAAGATAGTATCCAAAGTGATGCCTATTCCTTGTGGACATATCTCTCAAGGAAAACCGGCTTCAAACGGCGATTTGCCAGACTTGGACTCGTATTTCACCTCCTACATGCCTAATTAGTGAAACGACAAGAAAATCTGGAATAAGTAATAATTTTTAAAGAGAAATTGGACTGTAATTCATTTGTACGGAACAAAGACAATGGAAAGTTGAGTGATGGAAGTGGAATATAAGATGACTGAACTACCAAGCGCATGCGCTGTCTTATCAGTATGACTATGAAACAACATTCTCTAACGATGGACGAAAGAAAAGTATTTAGCCTAAGCTCATGAAATTGCTACATAGACAAGCTAAATTTTATCGTATACATTTTTATCCGATTCAAAATTAGCATACGTTGTATAAGCGTAAGTGAAGTCCTACATATGGTTGGGTTTTTTTTTATCAATATTGTCGTTAGTTTAAGACGAGCTGGCAGGAATGTGAGCGCGCTGGACGAAATGGTTAGCGGTATTTAGTCCGTCGCTATGTTCTGAGTTCAAATTCCGCCGAGGTCGACTCCGCCTTTCAACCATTCGAGGGTCAATAAATTAAGTACCAGGTGAACACTAGGGTCGATGTAACCCATTGACACATTCCCTCAAAATTACTGTGCCAAAATTTGTAACCAATTATTGTCTTTAGTTTAAGATAAAGGACCATGAAATTACAATTAGGAGATTCTCCCTTATATGGATAATGAAATCCAAAATTGATAATCATTATTAGGTAGCACATCCACTCATCAAAGAAAAGGATGAATTTCCGTGTTGTCAATCCAATGATAGAGATGGTATTTAAAATCGTATGATAAAGGCGCTGTTTAAAAAGTCATTGGTATAGATGTGTAT
>NC_068995.1:8235730-8236771 GCF_001194135.2 Octopus bimaculoides | reverse complement strand
ACAGGCATGCAAGAAGATGCCAAATATTTAAAAAAGACAAATATAATTGTATATATATATATATATATATATATACAATGCTAATAAAGATACAATAAAACAATTATAAGCAGAAAGAGAAAGAAAATAGCTGAATTAATAGAGGCAAAGTGGTTTTCGGGAAAGTTAAGAGTCCCGAAGCGGAATATTCCCATCCGTTTAGAGATCAGTGTTGTTTAATGTACCAAGCTGACTGCGTTCGAACGAAAACGAGGCTTTACTAATTTACGAAAGTCTCAACAGCGCATTCTCCGTCGAAGTGGGGAGGGGAATTTTGGCGTGCTTTTCCATTATCTGTACGGAAATACACACACAGACAGGCTCATGCATATATAGATATAAATATAAAGCCATATATGTATGCATGTACACATGCACGCACTTACAAACATACACACATGTCCATATATATTCGTATCAATATTCACACGTACGTGTGTCTGTGCGTGTGTGTGTATATATATACATATATATATATATATATATATATACATATATATATATATATACATGTATATACTAGCGCATAAAAAACATTAATAATCTGCCAACATATGTGAGTGTGTGTGTGTGTGTGTGGGTGTGTGTGTGTGGGTGGGTGTGTGTGTGTGTGTGTGTGTGTGTGTGTCGGTGTCTGTGTAAGTATTCGTGCCTCTGGATGTGTGTGCTCGCTCACATCTCTACCCTTGGGGGCTGTTTCAAAGTTCATTTGCAGCTTATTATTTGTAATTTCCTATATATATACCAGTTAGAGTCATTTGGATATTTCGTACTAGATTGCTTGCATAATGTGTTGTATCTTCAGGTTTTGTAGCTGGTTACCTGCGTTTAACACACTCAGATCCGCACACGCATATAAATTACTACGAATGCTTTTGTGTATCTGTATGGTGTCGAAGATGTAGATACACACACACCCACACACACACACACACACACACACACACACACACACATATATATATATATATATATATATATATATATATATATATATATATA
>NC_068995.1:8233258-8234951 GCF_001194135.2 Octopus bimaculoides | reverse complement strand
TATATATATATATATATATATATATGTATGTATGTATGTCTGCTCCTCTCTCTGTGTGTGTCGAAGAATCCATAAGTCAGGAAGCGATGTACTTGTATATCTGTCAATAGAATGGGTACATTAATCGATATGTACGGAATTATAGATCAATTACGGCCGGCCTTAGGTCTTGTGTCTCTGTGTGAGTGCGTTTTGTGTATGTTGTTATCATACTTTTTGCTGTATGCCCAGGTATTCGTGGTGGGAGGTCCGAAGCTGGTGGACTGATCGAGAAGTGTGTTTTCGTCTGTGTCTCTGTGTGTTTGAGTGTGCGTGTGAGGGATAGATAGATAGATAGATAGATAGATTGATAGAGTGTGTACATGCGTTTGTGTGTGTATGCGCGTCTGTGTGTATTCGCACATATCTGCATGATACGGTCCATTTTCTGCATCACGTATTGACTACTTGTTATTGATGAATTTACGCTAAACATCGAATTAATGAAAATCAGGATATAGCTTTTGTTGGGTAAAAAGGAGAGAAGATAAAAGTTATATAATATGAAACTCCTTTCAGTCGGGGTTTTTGATTTGACCCCACTGATCAGTAATTTGAACAAATGCTATCTTCGACCTTAGTTCCATGACAACCAATAGACTTTACCTAAAATTCTGTAGTCACAATATCCAGTGTCCCCGTGGTTGCTGTGTTGCAAATCCAATTTCTAGAGCAGCAGCAACAACGTAATATCTTTGAACAAAGGCAGTTCGGGATTCCGTTCTTCTGCGCACTACTTTGGATAAATGGTATTTTTTGCCTTACTATGAGATCAACATATTTCTTATACGTGACAGAAATAAGAAAGCAGTTAAGTGTAATTTGAGGAAGATTTGGCTGTTAAGTTTGGTAGCTTAAGATTTCATGCTGACCGCTGCTGTTGTTAGTGAGACAGGTATCGGTGATGGTTTTTGGTGGTGTTGGTATTATTGTTGATGTCGTTGTTGCCATTTTGGCCAATCCCTCCTGCAACCAGGGTCATTTACATTTAGTTTCCTTCAGGCATGACTCCCCGGTTGATTTTTTTTTTGTAATTTCTTTTTCATACTCAAATATTGTATTATTTAATGAGAAACCTTCCTTTCCTTAGGTTCGAGTGAAAACATACTTTCTATTTATTACATGAAAAGATAAAATTTGATATGACAACATTCCAAAGTTAGTAAGAGATGAGATACATTTCTAATTACAAATTCCATTTATAAACAGAGATAATAATAATAATAATAAATTTAATAATAAGCATAATATTCAACACGCTGTTGGATAATGTATAGGAAATATTAACACTTTCAAGGAAAGAGAAATTCTTTTAGTTTCGGAAAATAAAAGAAAGCAACAAAAATCTGCATCTATTGAAGAACTAATAGAAAAAAAATCAAATAAATAACTAATAGATAAAATATATTAAGGGGAATAAAATAAAAATGAGACCAGTAAAGAAAACATAAAAACGATTCAAGATAACATATCAACTAAAAGTTCGATAAATAATTTATATATATATATATATATATATATATATATAAAGAAGACGAACTGGAAAGGAAACGTAAAAACGAAAAATGATAATTCAGCATCAGATGACGAACATGGTGATGGTGGTGATGAAGATGAAGATGATGATGATGATGACGATGATGCATAAATAAAA
>NC_068995.1:8231773-8233212 GCF_001194135.2 Octopus bimaculoides | reverse complement strand
TGAAATGAGATTTGTATTTATCTTGAATATATATTAAATTATTGTAGCTGTCTTATTTTTATTATTATTTTTTTTTTTTTCAAATGTTTGGCATTTTCAAAGAATTACCTTTCAAAGACTAGTCAACCCCAGTTACAAAGGTTATAGCTTTCCAGAACATACACCATCGGCGTGATCATATATATATATATATATATATATATCTATTTATATATATATGAGATTATGTGTGTGCGTGAGTATATGATTGTGTGTGTGTGTGTGTGTGTGTGTGTGTATGTATATACAGGACAAAAAGATGCCGTAAGTAATTTTATACTTTGTACAGAATCAGAAAGTGAAAATTAACTAGTATACAATATAGATAATGAAATGTATTCTCCAGCCGTGCTACACAGGATTTTACGTAGAAAAACTACAAACAAAACACACAGATGTCTACTTATATTTGCTTACACACACACACATACACACACACACACACACACACACACACACACACATATATATATATATTTATTTATTTATCTTTAATGTATATGTGTGTGTGTGGTAGTGACACTTTGGAGAATGTGAATTCATTAACGAGGTATTATGAATTCAATTTAATCTCTATGTTTTATGGAAACCACATCCGCCCCGAGTATTTTTCGATGAGGAAGAGTAGTTGGAATGAAGAGTAAAGACAAGACAATATCTTAAACGAACTATCCTTCATTTTTTAATAAGACGGATTCGAAGTGTTTTGTAATTCTCACATTAAGTATCAATTTCGGTAACGTATTACATTGCACACAGGCAATGACGTACACACAAGAATAGACACACGCACGAACTGCATGCGCACACACATACACACACACACGCATAAACCCACACATATTCACACACGCACATATATGCAAACACAAGCATAATTTAGATATATACATGTAGGACCATGTGTGTAATTGTGTGCATATTTTAATACAGACACAAACACTTGAGGGTATGCTCATACATGTACAAACGTATACGTAAACGTTTTCTGCTCTTACCTGTTATATATCAAATTACCTCAAATGTGTCAAACGGCAGGTCTTTTTGATCCTTGATTACACGTCACGCATTGAATCATTGTTGGTACCGCAACGTATACCACGGAACAACTTTCAACCAATCACAATATGCCTAGAGAAAAAGGATGAGAGAGACCGTACGTATAAAAGGGGAAAAAATTGCAAATATACCTAATGACCGGATGTGATTTTCATAGTCAACAAGCGAGAAAGGAAAATAGCTGCAATGTAAGGCAAGTAATAATCTACTATGCCATATACATGCAAAGTAATTTACAGCGAAACCTTAGATTACATGCATAGGGACATATACATATATTATATATATATATATAAATATATATATATATATATATATATATATATATATATATATATATA
>NC_068995.1:8224292-8231451 GCF_001194135.2 Octopus bimaculoides | reverse complement strand
ATATATATATATATATATATATATATATATATATATATATATATACACACATGCAAACATTAAATATGTTTACAGTAAAATCTTACATATTTGAATGCAAGTTCATTTAATTAATCTAATGTCGAAATATAAACATATTTAAATGAAAATCAATTAGAAATCGATATATTGTATATAGTGCAAGTAAACACTTGTTCATGCGTGTATTAAGGTTTTTAATTTTACGTGTATATTCCTGTGTTGATACTTGTGTCTGTTGATGTGTATATATAAATACGATTGTCTGCATCTGTGAGCTCTTTGCGTGCGTTACATATTATTCTGTGTATGAGTGTGTTGGCGTCTTCGTATGTTTCAATGTTTGTGCTATTGGAAATACGAATGTTTTAAACGTGTAGTATGATGCAGTTGTAATCCAGAACGAGGCTGGTTTAAAATATTGCTTGCCATTTTGGTGCAGAAAAATATTTGATAAACCATTGCTTTTACAAGCAAAACTAAACGAAAATGCTAAATAGCAATTCGAGTGTGTTTTATTTGATGCAAGAAGGCGTGAGATGGCTAACGAAATATTAGTTTTCTGGAAGAAAAATAGAGAAAATACTAGAAAAAATTCGAGAACTGTTGCAAACAAGCAAAACCGCGTATCAAACGAGAAGCAAATATTAAAACTACGAAAATATAGTTGAATGCTTCGTTTTATTCTGTAGTCAAACATTTCTATTTATTTGTTATCATTTTTTCTTATATTATTTGTTATAGATGATGTTACAGTGGTTGTTATCTCCAGCACCATTAGTGTAACATCAAAACCCTTAACGGCACTCGAGTGTATTTGCTAAAACGTCTAGTTAGCGTGACTGCTCTTACTTTGGGAACAGAGATGAATTCTGTTGAAGGGCGCTTCTTTTTTTTTAACGATAGATTCGTATATACAAAATAGTTGCGTGATACTTGATAATGCCAGGAAAATGTACATTAGAGTCGTCCACATACTCACACACACACAAACACAAACGCACATATAGGAACCTAACGATACATACACATATACTCATACAAAACAACAGCCTGCATACTGCAACAAAATACGAAACGCTGTATTCATGAATCTACCTGTCCCTCTCCTTCTCTCATTCATTCAACACACGTTCTCTCTCTCTCTTTATATATATATATATATATATATATGCACACACACATAGACTGTATGTTGGAAAATTATAAAGCTACCAAGTGTCGTGGAGATAAATTTTTATCTAAGATTCCAAGTAATTCAGCCTGCATAGGGAAGCGCCTATATAGGATTTGGGCTATTAGAATGATCTTCGTCGAATGTGTGGGAGGATTAAAAGAAGCATGTAAACAACATTAAGCGTAACTAGTGTAATAAAATGATAGTTTACGAATATAATAAACAAAGTAACTGAATAGTTTTATCTTTACAGCTGTTTCGAATGAGCAAGTACTGCTACCTTTACAATGTATATGACGTCGACTTTGCCTTTCATCCCTTCGGGGACAAAAAGTTAAGTACCAGTTGCGTTCTGGGGGCGTTTTAATCGACTGGCCCGTTTCTAAAAATTCCGGGCCTCGTGACTGGATTAGAAAGGAATATTGACTTTCATCCTTACGGGGTTGACTAAAATATGCCTTTTCAAACAGTCAAGACAAAGGAAACAAGTATTGTTGTTTTTGTTGTTGTTATCGTCATCACCATCTTCGTCATCAACATCATCATCATTATTATTGAAGACGTCTCACATTATCCAATATCGTGATGTTGATTGAAGATATTGTATCTACCGTATTATTATTATTGTGTGAGGGGGCACCGTATGTCATCAAAGTGACACTGGGGTACAATTATACGACGCCCAGTATACCCATCTTCACTACCTGTCTGATGAGGGTACACCAGGCACATGCATCACAACTGCACGTGAGTAACATATTGATCTCATATCAAGATAAACGGCACATGATGTTGCAGGTGGAGCCCAGTAGGAATTTTCTTCAGGTGAATTAGTCCATCCCGCTTAAAAGGGTTGGATAAGGTTTATTAAAGATGTTGAACGAAACACCCATGTTTCCAGAGGTGAATTATTCAAATTCCAAAGAATTCCTCACAACACATGGCTATGATGGTCCTCTGCTACTTCTCCTCGTGATCTGAGTTTCACATATAGTCAGCCATTAACGGATATGATCATCTGGTTAAGATCAAACAACTGAGAAGAAAATCTGTGAAATTGAACAGAATATTTGCTATAACCCATGTTTTACACCATGACAAAACATGATGACACTTTCAATCAGTTAAGATCAGAAGACATCATTTATGCATCAGGAGGCTGCTTGCATTCATTACTCTGCCGATAACCCACAGACTTGAATAAGAGAAGCTGTCACACAGTATTTTATCGACATATGATTTATTTCTCTATTCCTATGCGAAATACCTATGTTCATATTTTCTGCAGTATATATGAGTTCCTGATTATATAGGAGTGTTGCTTTAATCGTCTTTTAAATGGAAGCAGAATAAGCTTTTTAAATCATTGCTGCTTCAAACGGCATCCTTAACTCGATAATGCTCGATATTTATATATCCTCAATGAGGAGAGGTTATTAAATTACGGAATTTGCAATTAAAGAGTAGTAAGAAATGTATAGTTAAACTATTAGTATAGGAATAGTTACAATTTTGGACCGACTACATATCAACTTATATTCTTTTCATAAAGAAATAATAACAGAAACAACAGGAAAAAGTTTAAGCATTTGTGGGAGTGTATTTGAATCTAAAGATTTATATGACTTCCTGTAATTTGAACACTCTTACACGCGCACGTTTCATTTATATATATTCAAATAAACACACATTTATTTAGCAACAGAAAACGCAAACTTTCTCATATATACCTATATACGTAAATGTATATATCTATATGCAATTATATATATATATATATAAAGTGAGAGGTAAAGAGCAGAAAGGATAGAGAGAGTGCGAAGACGAGACTTCAGAGAGAGTAGTTAATTAAGTATCGAATTTCCACTTGTCAAACTATTTTCCGTTGGGAAACTTCAATGCACACGTATGTACAGACAATGAGTGTGTATGAACGCGAGCTTTTGTTTGTGTACATTTTACTTACGTGTATATAGACAGTTATATAAGTAGATTGAAGTGTAGTTAGAAATTCAATATCGCTCAGTATATTACACGGAGGCAGCAACGTATACGACTATACCTATCGAAATATGTATATATATATATATATATATATATATATATATATGTCTATATATATATGTCTATATATATATATATATATATATATGTATGTATATACATATGTGTGTATGTCTGTATACAAAAGTTATCATGTAAGAATATGGGTAACGAGAACTGTGACAAATACATATAAATACAATGTGTATATATATATATATATATATATATAATCGAGGTAATAAGACTTTTTTGAATCGATGTATCCTACAGAATCTACAAGCAGCTAAGCAGGTTTAGCCATTATATATACTTATGTATGGCATATTCCTCATCATTCACAGAGGTTTCGTAGATTTTCATTTTTGAAAAACAAACATGAGTAAATATTCTCAATCTGATGTTTTGTTGTCAATATTCATAGCTAAGTACGATTGTTCTATCCTTCTATACGTTTCACTCATTTGACTGCGACCATGCTGGAGCACCACCTTTAGTCGAACCAATCGACTACAGGACTTATTATTTGTAAGCCTGGTACTTATTCTATCGGTCTGTTTTGTCGAAACGCTAAGTTACGGGGACGTAAACACACCAACATCGGTTATCGAGAGATGGTGGGAGGGGGTGGAAGTGAAAGAGTACTGTCTTTGTCGACCGGTTTCGCTTTCGCTAATCATGACATTGAAATTATAGCAATTTCGTATTTTCTTAGGAAAATTTTAGTCTATGCTGCGTATGTGCGTTTGTGAATGAATCAGCAAGTAGAAAAATCAAAGGGGAGGTAACGATAGCACACACTCTATCTCTCACTCTCTCTCGTTCTCTCTCTCTCTCTCTCTTTCTCTATCTCTCTATGTATGTATGTATCTATCTATAGTATCATATCTATCTAGTATTATATCTATCTATCCATCTGTAGTATTATATTATAGTATATTATATTATGTTATATTAGCTGCAATCGTAAATTCAAAATATTTTATTTTAGTGTAATTACGCCGTACAAAGAAAATTCTAAACATGGACGGAATTCTCCCCGTTTGAAATAAATGAAACATTCACTAAATTGCTGACAACATTATTTGAGGTTAAAATAAATAAATCATGATTTGATAGTCTCCACAATTGCGGAATGTATGACATCAAAGTTTATGAGATTTCTTTCGTTTTTTTTTTGTCTTGTTTTTATATTATTTACTTTTTTGGAATTAAATATTGGTGTAAAGCTAGTTTTTCTTACGTGAATCAAATAAAATACAATTATCAAACAAAATTATTTAACAGCCAAATTGATGACTGCATGCGATAAGTTGTTAGGTATTCTGAATTTGATAATGACTAAATCACTAGACATGCGCAATGAGTTCTTTACCACTGATTTCTATGAAATAATGACAAATGTCTCGAAAATGTCTTTACTATCTTTCTTGTAATAAATTTTATTATACTCATATCAAATACACAAGTGAAAGTCTCTATTGGTCTCCTTTAGTGAGTTACCGGAATGTTAAAGGAACTAAGACACACGCTCACATACATACGGTTATATAGTTACAAAAATATAGGTACATTTTACAACATACAGAGACTGGTGAAAGTACAACATACAGTGTGTTTTGCTTTGACGCCGAAGGAGTCTTTGACGTTTCGAGTCTATGCTCTTCTATAGAAAGTAATGGGGAGAAAAAGCAGATGGAGAGTGAAAAAAAATGCTTATGTTTGAGTCTGTTTGAATGCCATTATGTCTGAGTGAGTGTTATTTTCTGTGTTTGCTGTCAAACAGAATCTAGAAACTACTTTGTAATGGTTATTTACGCAATGTTATTTAGCTTTCATTATAGTAAATTCTTGTTGAGCTGACGTTGAACGAAATCGAAATAGATGTTATACAATCAATGTATGACGGATATAAACACTGTGAGACACAGAGCGGGAGTGATTGGGGATGAGAGAAGGAAATATGCGCACGCACTACCAACATCAACATTCACTTGCGCATATACAAAAGTATAACACTGTTATAGACATGAGCATGACTACACAGACACGTATACACATACACAGAAACAGACAAACAAACGTATGCCTAGCAAATTTGAGACAAATATGTTTGTGTGTGGATATGTATATCTGTGTGTGTGCATATGTATCCACAATAGTTATATATATATATGTGTGTGTGTGTGTGTGTGTGTGTGTGTAAGTATATATGCTTATATGTATGTATATGTGTGCATGTATGTATGAATGTATATACAAGAAAGAGTTGACAAAGGAATAAACATATCATCTCATGAACCTCATTAGGTAACAACTGTTTCTGCTATAAGATGCAATGGACGCATGGTTGAGTGCCTGAATGAAATACTGTAAATATATGTATAGATATGTATGTGTGCACTCATTTTCATGGACTCTCGCTCTCTGTATGTATGTGTTTATTTGTGTGTCTGTTCATACAGAAGCGATAAATTATAGGACACAACACAGATGTAGAGTATTCTTTAATATATTGCAACTGAACGCCTTCAATTTCTAGGGTTCCTTGTTACTCATCTCCGGCTAGTAGCGGCTGAAACGAACGTGCTTTCTTTTCAAATATTCATCGACCGATTATTTTGTGGAGGAATACGAAATGAAGGTTTGAAGAAATCAAAACACTTATACTTGTTAACAAACCTTAGCGAAAGACAAGTGCCAAAACGGCTTCTTCAAGATCGTGGTTTGATTATATTTCCGGTTCCCGTGGTGATATCACATCATGGTTACCATGTCTACATACATACATACACATACATTTAGATATGTATATTATGTGTATAAGTATATATTACATAGGCACATCTTGCGTGGAATTCCTTCTTGCGTATTAAGAAAAAGTCTCTATAATTTTTAGTGTGAAACTGTCAAGAACCAACAATTAATCCATTTAATTAAAGAATTCTACGATGATTTCCCCATTACTTTCGAACTCAAGGAAATGAATAAGTGACTGGTGGACGATGAGGATGACGACGGTAACTGATGATGATTGTAGTCGTGAGGGAGGAAGCGGGGAGTGTGTATAAGATTAATCGTATACGGAGGACAATATTGGGAATCCTAGTTCGCTAGAAAACATTAAACCTGCTGGGAAGGTTGTTTCACATAGTCGTTACAATATCATAAAAAACGAATAAATTTAAACAATAAGAGAAATTAATAAATATTCACATTATTAAAATATAACAATCCTTAGATTTCGGGTAAATTTTGCCCTTTTCAAGATTATTATATTACAGTTGTTTATAAGACATTATGGTTGTATGAAGCAAGGGATACTATTGTAAATGACTACACAAGTTTACACTAATGCACGTATCTATAATGACATTGTAGTATATGTTGCTGGGATAGAGCTTATGGGAAATCTACGCAAAAATGAGGCGCAATATCACGAACAACAGAACTAGAAATATGAGATCGCCAAATGTTTATAAAGACGACGAGAAATTAATTCAAAAGAGGATGCCAACACGTTAGTGGTTTCTGTTATTTACTTAACATGACTTTCCTTCAAACATTCAAATCAATATCGATTATATTATATAAAATGACATTGTTAATGTATATAGGTATATTTGGAGTTTTCTTTTACGTTTTGTAGCTTTTTCTCATATTTTATGTATACACAACATGATAACATAATGCACAAACAAAATCTTTTTACCCCACATCTTCTCAGACCAGCAAAGGTATATACAAAAAGACTGAATTTTATTAATATTGATATATACATACAAACATACACATCAAATGCACACAAACACACACATGAATGTATATAAATTATGTGTGTGTGTGTTTGTGTGTGTGTGTATGTATGTATATATGAATATATGTATATATATACATATATATATATATATCAATATATAT
>NC_068995.1:8223110-8224282 GCF_001194135.2 Octopus bimaculoides | reverse complement strand
TATATATATATATATTCATATATATCTAAGCACATCCGTTTCTTCATACATATAACTATATCTCTGTATATAAATATGAATAGATAGATAGATAGAATAGGATAGGATAACGATACATATACATATGTGCTAATACACACACACGCACGCACACAAACAAACATATCTACACACATATACATATACATATATATACTCATGTAGATATGTATGTTTGTATGCTTGTTCGGGCGCGTGCATAACTATGTTAAAATAACGCCATTACATTCAAAGTAATTTTTAAAACAACCTAACTTTGTTGTTAGCTTGACGCAACACTAAGAATGAAGTATGTATATATATTCATATATACCTATATATATATATACATTTATATATACCTATATACATTTATATATACCTATATACATTTATATATACCTATATATATATATATTTACGTACGTATGCGTGTGTGTGTTTATATACGAATGTATGTATTTATGGAATAGTGTATGTGTGTGAGTTCGGTTACGTCGGCTTTTTCGCAACCTATCCCTCCTTAAGTTGTTATATGTAAATATACAACTCTTACTGCCTTTCAACTTGTGTAGAATGTATAATGGCCGTTATCATTCAATTGTCTCTGGGGGACACCCCACAATCCTTTGCGACATAATAATGAAATTCTGATTTCCCAAATGCCAATCCTTTCCTCGAATATTCCACAAATGTCACGTACTTACCTTTGAAGATCCACTCCTTGTTAAATCTCTTATTTTTAGCTTTAATTTCTTTTGTCTATAAAGCATCCTTTATTTCTCAATAATTTTTAACAAAAATGTTTTCCTTTCCATTCGAAGGAAATATTATATTTGGTGTGTAGCTCATACAGTATATTTGTCATTATTTGGATTGTAAACGAACATACACACATTATATGCTTATATATATGTGTGTGTGTGTTTGAGTATGTCTTGTAATTTTTTTGACAAATTTATAAGTGCTTAAATGCATACTTGCACATGCACACATATACATATCTAACAATGTATGTGTGACTACACATGCACAATGCACACACAGAGACATACATACACGCACATATTCTTATATGAATATGTATATTTATGTGTATGTATATATATATATATATAAGTATACGTGTATATATATATATGTATATATATATA
>NC_068995.1:8221484-8222979 GCF_001194135.2 Octopus bimaculoides | reverse complement strand
TATATATATTTATATATATCAAAGGAGCTTTCCGTCGAATACGATCAACGGAAGAGCTTGCTCGTGAAATCAACGTGATTCAACGTGATTCAACGTGACACATAGTGTGACAAGGCTGGCCCTTTGAAATACAGTTACTACTCACTTTTGCCAGCTGAGTGGACTGGAACAAAGTGAAATAAAGTGTCTTGCTCAAGGACACAACGCGGGTTTTGATGCGTCGGCGATAGAAAACTTGTAGTCTTGGCTGAAAGAATCCGTCCAACCGAGCCCTCCACTCCACGTTTATTATTGAAAGATACACTGTGCAAAGCGTTCGAAAGATGTGAATTACTGACGGTGTGTGCGTATGTGTGTGTGTGTGTGTTCGTGTGTCTATATGTCTGTGTGTGTGTGTGTGCGTTTCTCTGTGTGCGCGTTCCTCTGTATGTCAGTGTGTATGTTTGTCTGTGTGCGTGTGCGTTTACTCACATATAAACAATTAAATGCAGTATATATTTTAAATATTTTTTTTGGTGGGGGGGGCGGTAAGATTCACTTAAAGAGCTTCAACAGTTTTACTCCTGTTACTAGCAAGCGGAACAGCTTCATATTCTCTCCTTTCTTCATCCGCTCCGAAAGTTAACATGCTGGAAGTGTTGGTTTTGCATAATACTGAAGAGAAAGAGGCCTGAGAAATCCTTTAGTAGTCAACATCTTATTTTGTTTTATGGAGCATAGCTTAGTATTTTCCTGGCAAAAGAAGAGTGGGAAAATGAGACGAAGCGATAACTGTATATGTTGAAGTTTTTTCCTTGTAGAAGTCCTGTACTCTTATCGAGTATAGAACTGTTTTGAGAAATATCATTTCAATACAAGTAAGTTGATAAAAGTATGCGCAGTTTAACGATTTCTAAGATTAGCATTGATAGCAGATATGACTTCCTTGCATGGGAAGTTTATGTGTGTGTATGAGGATATTTCATTTGGGTTTAATGGATGATATGTATGTTCATATCCCTCAGATCTCATATTATTATCTGAAGGAAGGAAAGCAATCATTGATTATTCAAAAGAGAGCGCTAGCGTTTGGCAGGAAAGTCTTTCAAACATTTACTTCCGGCAATCCGTCAATTTGTACGAGACATTGTATGTGGTGAGAACAGCCTTTATTAGAGATCTTAAATGTTAAAGTGTGTAATTGTAAATTTGTCTAGGTCGAAGGTTTTAAATTTTAACCTTTACCTAACGATTTTAAAGTGTCTGCTAGACAGAAGTAGGAAATATCTTGAACCTTATGTTCGTGTTTGTGTTGGTCTTTTTCTTATGGCTGATTTAATGTGGCTCCCCTCTAAGTGCCGACTATTATACTGCCATTTAACTTCAAGAATACATCTCCAACTGGTTTATTTAGAGCGCTTCTCGTACCCGATATTTATTGCAAGCGGGAAATAACTCTTGCCACTCTCGCTTCATGACCACCACAAGATGTGCTTTCGAAATATATATATATATA
>NC_068995.1:8217343-8220640 GCF_001194135.2 Octopus bimaculoides | reverse complement strand
TATATATATATAAATATATGTATGTATATATATATAAATATATGTATATATATATATATAAATATATATATATATATATAAATATATATATGTATGTATATATATACGACGGGCGTCTTTCAGTTTCCATCTACCAAATCCACTAACAAGGCTTTGGTCGGCCCGAGGCTATAGTAGAATACACCTGCCCAAGGAGGCACGAAGTGGGATTGAACCCGGAACCATATGGTTGGAAAGCAAGTTTCTTACTACAGAACCACTTCTGCACATTATATATCAGACAATCGATAATTAAATCATAACAGTTATTATAGTCCAGTTTGCACTGTTGTGCTATTGAAGACATTATATTTCACAAACAATACACAATGCTTCAAGCGAACTACAATACTCTCATAATTATATATTTACACATTGTGTGTGTGCGTGTGTGTGTATGTATGTATGCATGAATACATTTTACATGGTGTTACAGTATATAATAATTACTGAGATTTTTGTTTTATTGCGGCAAAGGATAACACGTGACCGGTGTTGATATTTTCACTGCTGCATTTGATACACACTTTGCTGGATCACGTTTGACATGGGACTAACCACAGCAACAGCGATAGCAACAGCAACAACCAAATCGAAAATCCAGCTTCTTTACTTTGTTTTTGTTTCTTTTCTTGTAGGAACGAACGTCTTATTGTGCTTTGTTGTGTATTTTCTTTATAGAATAACCTCGAAGAACCGGGATTACAACATGTGTGTTTAGTTCTCTGTGGTGCAAATAGCTAAAACAATCGTCTCCTTTGCTTATTTCGCAGATTCTCAGGTTGCCACAGCGTAGACATTGTCCACTCGGTCAGCGTGCTATGGGCCGCTGTATAAAGTTCTTCAGGAACGGTTCTCCATATCGACCGATCCTGACCAGAATGTCTCCCAACGCTATTAACTCACCACTACCCATTACTAGCACCATATACATCAAGACACGTGTGAAAGCAGGTAATAAACAATGCTATTACTACCCGAACGGTCCGGTAACCGTACGCGTTTGTATAGTTCCACCAGAAAAGCCCTCCTTCTACAAATACATTAGAATTATCAGACTATACCGAATCGAGGTAAGCGTTCTCTGTATGCTTTTGCTCACTGTAAACCGCCTAACAGCATTTCGGTTTGGAACGAACAAACTTACCTGCTAGCATAGGATAGTTTCCCGTTTTAACACTTGAAATATTAGCCCCAGTTTTGACTAATATAAATATGTATGTATGCAAGTATGTATGTGCGTATGTATGAGTATGTCAGTATGTATACGCTGTCCACTCTTAGTTTTTTTTATTCACCCACTGACACTACTAAAACCAAGGTTAAAACTCTTAGAATTAGGACATTATCGTCCCAACAAAAGTCAAAAGAAAAGAAAAGAAATCGGATAATTATTTTCAAAAATATTCCTTTCCTAATTCTCTCAAAATTTACATTGTTCTCTTTCTCTTTTTCTGTCTGTCTCTATATCCCCATCTCTCTCTCCCTCTGTCCCCCTCTCCCTCTCTCCCTCTCTCCCTCCCTCCCTGTCTCCCTCCCTCCCTGTCTTTCTCTCTCTATCTTTCTATCCCTATCTGTCTATCTATCTATCTATCTATCTACCTGTCTATCTATCTATCTTTCGCTATTCCGTCATTGATCATTCATCCAATTTCTTCAACTCATCCCAATTCTTCTTCGAATTTTTCTTCGTCTTCTCATTATTAACATCATTGTTGTCATCGTCGTCATCATTCTCATCATAAACAAAATCATTAGCACGCCGGATGACAGAATCGTTTGCACGCTGGAAAACAAATTGCTTAGCAGTATTTCGTCCGTCTGTAACAAGGGTTCTCAATAATTGTTTATCCATAGAGCTCTTTGATTACGATTTTATTCAGGTGGATCCTATAGCCACACGATTTTCATAGAAACTTCTTTCAAATTCCCATTTTGTTCCTCACTCATTCACTTGTGGAACTTGAACTATGTAAAGTGTTAGAGAAAGGAACTTAACTGTTCCTTTCAATACACACCAATATTATTATTCATCTAAACAGAATTTCTTTAGGGGCACTTAAAATATTATAGTGGATTCCCAGTTTACTATTTCGTGGCGTGGGAGCCCCAAAATTCTTATATGGACCCTCAGAGGCCATACGGTCCCCAATTGAGAACCACAGGTCTATACATTTTCTGAGTTCAAATTCCACGGAGGTCGACTTTGCCTGTCATCCTTTCGGCGTCGAGGTAATAAGTACCGAGTACTAAGGACGATGTAATCGACTGACCCCATCCATCAAATATTTCAGGCCTTGTGCTTATATTAAAATGGCAGGAAGTAACACCATCCTCCTCCTTATCATGGTTATTATCGAGGTGAGTCGGACAAAATGATTAGAGCCATTTCTTCCGGCTGTTTATGTTCTCACTTGAAATCCCTCGAGATCGAGTTTACCTTCCATTCTTTCGGAGTCGATAAAATAAGTAGCAAGTTGCTGCCATTGTCCCAAATTTTCAAACCATTATTATTATTATTATTATTATTATTATTAAGGCGGTGAGCTGACAGAATCGTTAACACACTGGGCAAAATGCTTAGCGGTATTTCACCCGTTGTTACGTTCTGAGTTCAAATTTCGCCGAGGTCGACTTTACCTTTCATGCATTCGGGATCGTTAAAGGTCGATGTAATCGACTAGTCACCTCCCCACATATTTTGTGCCTATACTAGAAATGATTATTATTATTATTATTATTATTATTATTATTATTATTATTATTATTACTATTATATTCTCGTTTGGTTTTTTTCCTCTTCTTCATCTCACCTTCTTTCACCAAATTCACACACCAAAACCTCCTTCTCCCTTTCTCTATGACATTTCCTCCCACCTTCGCCCTTTCTAACAAAATTACTTATTAAACATAACTTTCATTTTCACTCCATTTTCCTCGTAATTTACAATTAGCTTAGTAGCCATAGCTTTGTCTCGTACATTGAAATAATGCATTGTTTTGTTGTTGTTTTTTTACTATTTTCTGTTTCTTTCAAATATACGTTCAAACACGCACACATACAAACATGTATGAATGTGTATATATGCAAGAATATGTCTACATATCTGTATATACATACATATATATCTGCGTGTGTGTATCTATGTATGTATGTATGTATGTAGATGCATACATATACACATACATAGATGTACATATATATATATATATATATATATATATATATATATATATATATATATATATATATATATA
>NC_068995.1:8214342-8216920 GCF_001194135.2 Octopus bimaculoides | reverse complement strand
TATATATATATATATATATATATATATATTCGAATACATGACCGTTTTTTTTTTCTTGCACTTACCCATTTAAATTTCTAACCGATAAACACAAAGATATTTAGATATTTAGATAAAGTAGATAGATATTAGTAGTGGAATGTGTATTTTTAGTATTTACCAATTACTACTATTACATTTAATCTGTTTTTAACATCTTCCTTTGTTTCAATCTGAAATTAAATCAAAATCAAAGAAATCGAAAATGGAAAGCTTTGTCAATTTACGAAACTTCCATACTTTTAATGCTCTTTAATAACAAATATTATTACTACTATTATTGCTACTAATATTGCTCTAATTATATTAATATAAGAAATCGTTGTTGTTGTTGTTATTATTATTATTATTATTACTATTACATCATTAATATATTTTCATTATCATCACAACTGTAATTACATTCTTAATATTATTATTTTTTTTTTTTGATTATTACTATTATTATTATTATTATTATTATTACTATTATCATTATTATTATTATTGTCATTATTATTATTGTCATTATTATTATTATCATCATCATTATTTATTATTATTATTATGAAAACGGCATTTTTTCTGTCTCTGCGTTCTTAGTTCAAACTTCGCCAAGGCCTGCTTCGCATTTCATCCTTTCGGGGTCTATAAATTAAGTAAGTGGTGTCGATACGATTAATTACTGATTTCAAATCTCACCTGAGTCAACTTTGCGTTTAATCCGTTCGGTCTCGATAAAATAAATCCCAGTTGTTTACTGGGTTCAATGTAATCGATTAGTTCCCAACCACAAAATTACAGGCCTTGTGACGACAATAGAAAGAATTATGTTGATTGTTATTATTGATAATGGTGAAAAACTTTTATGTCCCGGTTCTATAAGTATGTAATAGAAAATAGCAATAGAGATATAGCGTCAATTTGAACTGACTCTTATTTTTTAGATAAATTATCATCATCATTATCGTCGTCGCCGTCATCAGCATCATCATCACTATCATCATCAACCTCAACATCATTGTCGTCGTCTTTATTGTCACCATCATTGTCATACTTACAGTCGTCTATAAAAGAAATTCTAGATACCTGACGACCAACGAAATAATGTTCGTAAATATTTGTACGATACTTGCACGTTGGACACAACATATGTGATACGACTGGTGTAGATGACTAAGAAGGATGAGTGGTGAAAATCGCATCCTAGTTTCGAAAAGGTAAGGATCGTAATAGCTGCGGCTTAAGAGAGAAACAAGGTTGATTCATTCACAGATGCTACAGCGTGCCTGAAAATTGCCGTATGCCAAGAGATTAATTAAGTTCAGAATCAAGTTGTTAACATGGCGGATCTTCATTCTACTAGGTTGCAGTTTGTGTTTCATCTTCGTAATCTATGATCTTTAAGTCTATATTATAAATAGTTTTATGGCCCTTGCTCTCATGAATTTTCCAGTCTGGTACCTTCTATCAAGACGTTTAAACAAGTCATCCATTATTTTTCAGCTGAGGATACTGTTAGCCACAACGCATTCTATTTTCATTGCATACTTCCGCAATCTGCAGCTCTCTGGAACTCGCTATCACCGTTTTGCTTTCCTCTTGTCTGCTATAATCAGTCCATTAAGTTTTCCGTCAATCGACACCTTTTCAATTTATAATCACATTTACTGCTTCCGTTATAGTCCTAAACGCTACAGAAACCTCAAGCTTTGTTTGTGAAAATCGTTACAAAAAGACGTTCATTATCATTATTGCGAATTCAGCTCAGGCATATTTACCTCCCCTACCTTCCCGGAAAAGAATTAATCGTTTAGATATAATTTGTTTTTCTCTTCACTGTGGGTGTAATTAAAGTTCAATTAACATTTGTTACATCACTACATGTACCATAATAGTAATGACTTTAAAAATGCTCCATATTCAATTGACAAACTCCTCAAAGTTCCGCTATATGGCGTTCTGCCTATTTGATTTTCAAAAATTAGCTCCTAAACAAAAAACGTAAAAGTAAGCGAAGAAGACAAGAAAACAAGAACAGTTGATACAGTTATCTCATGTATATATACATATATATATATATATATATATATATATACATACACACAGACATATATGTGTGTATATATATATATATATATATATATATATATATATATAAATACTCACATGTTTGTTTATGTGTGTGTGCCTGTATGTTTATGTATTTATTCATATATAGTATTTGTTTAATGGTTTTTGTTTTTTACATCATAGAGTCTTGATAAATAACTATTGTCAATAGCTTAAGCATAAAACGGTTACGTCCCTTGTTCTCCGAACAACAGAATTGATACATCAAATGATCATACCACGTTATATTTATCTTTGTTTTTCAGTATTTGTGTTTCTTTTTTAAGCCATATCAATCAATGCATCAATTGTATACAGAGGGTAGACGAACCCTGGCATCAACCCGTGAAGGCCAATTTATTAATTCGACAAGTAGAGTTCTCTATTATGTTCTAATGGCCTTTGCAAATAGGCCTTTCAAGTTGCTAAAACATTATGCATGAACATA
>NC_068995.1:8212207-8213665 GCF_001194135.2 Octopus bimaculoides | reverse complement strand
TATATATGTGCCTATTTGTATGTGTGTATCTTTGTGTCTATGATTCCAGCTCCTTATCCCTGTGACTCTATCTCTCTCGTTATGTACATTTGTTTTGGTAGTTACGTTTCGGTAGCATAGAAAGGCAAAAATAAAATTAATAATAATAATAACAATAATAATAAAAATAAGCATAAATGAATATGTTTTGTTCATATTTATAGCTAGTGAAACAAACACTCATCAACAACAACAACAACAACAACTGCAACAACAACATCAATAGCCATACTCAAATTCACACGCACGCAAATATAGCAAAAACAAATGATATTGTAAAAATTGGAAGAAAAGCAAAGCAGTTAACGACATTGAAAATTTCATTAACAAAGAGATAATTTTATAACAAAATAAAAGTCATTATAACAACCATTAGTGCCGATGAAAAAAAAACAGCAACAATTACAAGAACCACAACCTCATCAACAACAGCAACAACAAAAAGAAACAAAATAATAATAATAATAATAATAATAATAATAATAATAATAATAATGATAAAAGCGAAACAAGGAAACATCAAGTACTTAAAACAGCGATATTAACTGCAACACTGTTGAAAACCCAAGCAGATACAGAAGTAACAAGAATAATGATGACGATGACGATGATGATGATGATGATGACTGCGATGATGATGATGATGATGATAATAATAATAATGATTATTTTAATAATAATAAAAATAATAATAATAAAAATTGTAATAATAATAATAATAATAATAATAATAATGAGAATAATAACAATTGTAATAATAATAATAATAATAATAATAATAACAACAACGGTGATAACGTAACTATTAGAGTTATTTCTGTTACTATTGTTATTATTGGTACTATTATAAGTATTATCGTCATTATTGATATTATTATATTAGTAGAATATGCAAATAATAGCAATACTGTTAATAGTTTTGAAAAACGCTCAGTGTTTAATAATACAAAAATGTAATCATGATGATGGTGATGATGATGATGATGATGATGATGATGATGATGATAATAATAGTGTGGCCATGTGAATTATGACAAAAATTATATCAATATTAAAAATATACATATTTAAAAAAAAGAAGAAGAAACAATATTAATAAGCGTAATTATAGAGCAGCTTTAATATCAAGCAGCTGTTAAACGATTTCCTAAATGGTTAGGAATCTAATATGCGCAATGGCACAGACGAAAATGGTAGAAAAATAAATGACTAAACGAAAGATAATGCAGTGAGGTAAAATGAGAAAGAGTCGCAGTAACAGCTGTATATAGGTAGAAGAGGCAGAGGCAAAGGAGAGGAGGAGTGATCGAAAAGGGAGCAGGGTGAGGTTGAGAACAGAAGAACAGACTAGTTGCTGATGTCGTACTTTTCCGACACAAAGCAAAAAGCTTTCGGAGCATTATATATATATATATATAT
>NC_068995.1:8207218-8210058 GCF_001194135.2 Octopus bimaculoides | reverse complement strand
GATGAATTCGTCGCCTGAAAAATATATTTACTTTAAAATGTGCATAGCTTCTGTACACTGTATGAATATACATAACACAATAATGGAAAATAGTAATAAGTAAGCTGAAAGCCTAGGGCTTGGCAATTTTTTACCACGCCGGGCGAATTATTTCGCGGCATTTCGTTTGCAATTGTTACTACGCCGGGCAAATTATTTCGTGGCATTTCGTTCGCAATTTTTACCACGCCGGGCGAATTATTTCGCGGCATTTCGCTCGCTATTGTTACCACGCCGGGTAACTTATTTCGCGGCATTTCGTTCTGAATTGTTAGCACGCCGGGCGAATTATTTCGCAGTATTTCGTTCTGAGTTCAAATTCCGCCGAGGTCGATTATGTCTTTCATCATATCAGGGTCTATAAAATAAGTGCCAAACTTGGGGTCGATAAAATAAGTACTATTGGAACACTGGGGGCGTTGTAATTGGCCTCCACCTTTTACTGAATCTGCTGGCCCAGGGCCAACACTTGAAACCTGTAATAATCAGACTGTACTGTTAACCGTTTCGTTTCCTCTTTCTTACTATTCTCTGCTTCTTAAATTCTTATTCAAGATCTGAGTTTGAAGACTATTGTCCACAATTGTTGCTTTATCAAAATTGAATGTTCTATGCAGTGGAGAAAATATCATATTTGCCTATGATCCAGGTCAGGTCATGTATGGCATCATATAACGTGATAGCGCATCGCAGTAACCACCATTTTTCCGTATTTACTCGTATCGTCCCGGGGAACTCTCCGCGCTGTCAACTAGTAAGTTCCCATCTCTGCGACATACTTCCTCATCTGCCGTGACCATATGGCATCTGGCTGACCACCAGAAGACATCTACCATTTAGTAGTCCATAATTTTATGAAGCACCCTGGTACTACACGAAGTCATGGAGCTTCTACGCGTCCCGAAGAATTTCCAAGTCTCAACCGTTGAGCAAGACACGGAGGACTAGAGACCAAAGCACCTGAATTTTTGTGTACCTCTTCAGATATCGACAGTAGATTCAACGTTAAATTAAAGAAATTCTACAAGTTTCTACTCTTTTAAATGATGGCACTCCATCGGTTACGATGTGCATTTCAGTGGATTCGATCCACGGAAGATTCTACTTGTGAAATTAACGTGTCAGTGGCTGAGCACGCGACTGACATGCATACCCTCAACGTAATGCGAAAAAAAAATGTTTAGATGAGTGAACTGGAACAACATTAAATAAACCTCAAGGACACAACGCGCCGCAAGGAGTCGAACTCACGATGGGAAGATCGTGAGCCGAATGTCTTAACCACTGTGACACTCACCTTCACAAATTACATAGAAATAACACAATCTTTTGGTATACAAAGTTACGGAATGTGTAATATGAACGGATTTGTGAGCGATTAAGACGAATTGAGACCAAACAGTATTACCCCATAAACGGCTCCTTTGTTCTGGTAAGCTTATCATTGCCATAGAGATTAACTTGACTGCGTCAATACCAATGAATCTTTCGCAAATTTCGGGTTTCGTCCATTAAATACAACCCTCATATATTACGAGATATCACACCATACCTCTAATTCAGAAAGGATAATCGCAAACACTATGTATATGTCTATCTCATCATTTCTCTCTTTTTTCTCTCTCTCTCTCTCACTTTCTCTCTCTCTCATTATACCTCTATCTCCATGTCTCTTTCTCTCACTTTCTCTCTTTCTCATTATACCTCTATCTCCATGTCTCTCTCTCCCTCTCTTCCCTTCTCTCTCCCTCTCTCTTCTTCTTTCACTGTGCATATACATAACATGCTCACACACAAACAGAGGTAAATGTGTGTACACTTATATATAAGCATATTATTTACACACACATACATACATACACACAGGTATAAATACGTGCATACATGTATATATATATATATATATATATATATATATATATATATATATATATATATATATATATATATATATATATATATATATATATTGATAGACAGACAGACAAAAAACAGATGGACGGACGGACAGACGGGCGGACGGACGGATAGATAGACAGACAGACAGATAGATATACATATACATCTACAGAAACTTGCACACGCGTATAGAAATGCATTACGTAAAATGATATATACATGTATATAAGTATGTGTGTGAAGAACATGTTACCACAGTACACATAAACAAAACACATGCATGCACGCATATATACATATATACGTACCTTACTTCTTAATGATATAGCCATTCGAATATGTCTGAAACTAAGACAAATGTGTTCGATCATAATCAAAGAATTGTTGCTAATGATCAAATCATTAATACTAGGAGAATCATATCAAACTCTAAGAAGATAAGTGCTTAAGAAATTACAGAAGATTATACGTAATCTAATGTTTAAATACATTATAACTTACTTTGAAAAATAATCAGTACTAAGAACGAATCAAATAGTATTGTCGCATTATTGATATCGATAGAAACACTATTGTTTTAATTTAATAAAAATAGATTAGGAAGATAATAACGACAATGTTTAGCGTTTTTGTATCTGGTTTCCAAGATTTATGGGAATGGCTGTGTTGAATTCACATAAATCTTGTAAATCAGATTTATGTGAATTCGTGTGTTGGAACAAATGTTTTTGTATCTCGGGAGAGTCATTATGACAATGTCAGTAACACAGGTACTGGTACAATTCCACTCTGGAGCTTAACTGTGGTCTATCTATAGCACTTACTCAGCATTAACTGAAACCTCTGGATCTAATTGACAGCACTATCGCTCATAACCTATATATATATATATATATATATAT
>NC_068995.1:8203302-8206742 GCF_001194135.2 Octopus bimaculoides | reverse complement strand
TATATATATATATATATGCGTGTGTGTATGTGTGTGTGTGTGTGTGTGTGTGTGTATACACATACTGAAGTTTAAAATGTAACCGTAACATCGACGTCGTTCGGTCTTAGATTGCTGTGAAAAAGATTCACATCAACTCATATTTCTCACGAGTTCTTCCGTCTTTGCCGAGGCATTTCCTGTGAATCAATAACAACAACAATAATAACAATTATATAAGAACATCAATCACAGTAATGCGGATGATTTCAGTATTGACCACAAGTGGCAACATATCGCCACATTTACGATAATGTGCAATGATACACAATAGAAAATAGACTTGAATAAATAGTTAAATATGAGGTGTGATGGGGAAAAAACTGCAATTGATTCGGATATTATAAACACACACATCTATGTGTATTTCTTCACATAGAACACATATAAATTGGGTACACACAAACACACACACACACTCACATACACACACACATACACTCACCTACAGAAGTATATACTATATATAAATATATATATATATATATATATAGATATATATATATATATATATATATATATATATATATATATATTACATATACATTTATATATATATATATATATATATACATACGCACATATGTTCGTATGTAAATTTCTATGAATATAATCTTTATACATTTTTATAAATATAAATTACATATATGTGGGTGAATGTATGTGTATGTATATAGATGGATAAAAAATAGATAGATAGTTAGATAGACAGACAGACAGACAGACAGGCGATCGGTCGGACGGACGGAAGGACATGCACACGTACACAGATAAACAACGAGACAGACAAACAGGCAGAGGGACATGTAGGTAGGTAGGTAGGTGCGTATATTTGCACATTTATACGTAGTTATGTGCACGCATACACAGACACACGTTTGTGTGTACGTATGTATGTGTGTGCGTGTCTTTCTCTCTCTCTCTGTATGTATATGCTTTTGTAGATTTCATATATATATATATATATATATATATATATATATATATAAAGTTCAGATTTGGAAATCAACAAACATTAAACGGGATCGCAGAGAGAAAGAGGGAACAAATATGAAATACACAGCAAATGCAACAACAGTAAAAAATAACATTGGCAGCAATACGATTAACAATAACAAATATTAAGCGAAATAACAACAACAACAAAATATCAATAGTAGTATATAACAGTACGAAAAATATATGTAATAATAATAAAATCAACAACAGCAACAACACCAATAATAATAATAATAATAATAATAATAATAATAACAATAATAATAATAATAATAATAATAATGATAAGCATGTGTGTGGTGATGATGATGATGATGATGACGTAATGATGATGATGACGATGATGATAGAAGAGATTTTTTTCGGAAACATTTACAATAAATATAAGCATAAATAATAACAATAACACTAATAATATTTTTTTTATTCTCTACATAATACTAATAATATTAATAATGTTGATAATAAAAGAAAAAATATATATATAACAAAATTAATTATAATAATAATAATATATTAAAAAACAACAAGATTGACAAGAACAACAACAACAATAATGATAATAATAATAATAATGATAATAATAATAAAGTCCTGACTATGGAATATTAAATATAATTCTTTATTTTGTAGAATCTGAAATACATATCGCAAATAGAATTGAGCAAAACAACCAATCATACATCCGTGTATGTGTATGTAGGTATGTGTGTGTGAATGTGTGTGTGTGTGTGTGAGAGAGAGAGAGAGAGAGAGAGAGAGAGAGAGAGAGGGAGAGTGTGTGTGTGTGGAGCAACTCATTGATATAGCTCTATACACTGTGAGACTATTGATTTAAATCAATATTTTATTTAGATTCTATAGAAAGATTTATACATAAACCATTCTACTGGAGAGGGTTTTTCAACTTCTGACAATATCTTTCGCAATATAGCCAAAATATCATAATATCTTATGGAAATGCAGGAGATTTATTCTCTCAGACATTCATATTCCTTGCATTGTATCTCTTAATTTCTCACGGCTATCTCTCTTTCTCTCCATGCGTTTAGTTCTTTCTCTACTTGTCTCTTTCCTTTAATATATTTTAACAGACACACACACGCACATGTACATATGTATATGCATGTATATATGTATATATATATAGAGAGAGAGAGACAGATAGAGAAAGATATACAGATAGATAGATAAATAGATAGATAGATACATACATACATACATACATACATAGAAGGATAGATATGTATGTATATATGTATACACAGAGAGACGGATGGCAGCAGAAACAGAAACTAATTCCTACAATATGACTATGAGATATTTATACATCCACATACATATATACACACACACAGATATATATATATATATATATATATATGTACATGCATATGTGTGTGTGTGTGTGTGTGTGTTTGTACATACATATACGTGCATGAATTTATATATATATATATATATATATATATATATATATATATGTATGTATGTATATATATATATATATACGCACCCGCACACAGTCCCACACACATGTATATATATAGAGAGATATGGAAAGATAGATCGATATGTAGATATAGAAAGATAGATAGATAGAGAGAGAGTGAGAGAGAGATTGGGGAGGAAGAGATGAGGGATAGAGATTACTTCATCTAAACATTTGGCCTTCTGGAAAGAAGAACTGTATCGAATGAAAATGTCGGGTATATTGTGTGATAACATTTGATCTTTGTGAGAATCAAAACTATATTGCTTGGGTTTATAGAACACCATCGACAGCAACTCTTAGTAGTGTCAGGAAGGAATCTAAGTAAACATAATTCTTTGATTCCTAATAACAGTTACAAACGACATAATACTCCAGGAAACCAGGTGTGTCACCTGGCAAGAAACGTTATACTGGTACTCTACTTCATTATCCTATGTTGATGGTAAGCTAACCGAGACTTGAGAGACCAAAGAAGACGTGAAGTGTATAGAAAGAAAGAAGGAATAGAAGAAAAGTGATTTACTTAAAATTAAACTATGACAAGAATCAAGAAATTGTTCATGAAATTATCCCTAAACTCTGACAGAACTTCAACGTCAAGCTTATCTGCAAAGAAGATCTATTGGAAACGTTGCCATATAAAGGGAACAGGAAAAATACTAATACATTTTGGTGCCGTTATAAAAAGTACCAAAACTATGCAAGCCTTTTACTTTTTCTCGAAACTCATACATCCTCGATGTTCAAGTTCATTCGTCGTGGAGATCGAAAATATCACTTGAAAAGGATACGAACAAAGGGCGAAATTATTTTTGACGTTTCGAACATAATATCCTTCACCAGAGAAATCAAGACGTAAAAAAAATACATATATACATATATATATGTTTGTGTGTCTGTTTATATA
>NC_068995.1:8200656-8201463 GCF_001194135.2 Octopus bimaculoides | reverse complement strand
AATTGTATATACATATATGTGTGTGTGTGCATATGTGTTTCTCTGTGTTTCTTTGTGTGTGCGTGTCGGTGTGTATATGCACATATACAAATATGATTATGGATGTGTATGTAAGAATGGGTATATATATATATATAAATATATATATATTTATATACACTGAGCGGGAGAAGACAGAGGAGAGATAAAGAATATATATTTTTTTAAATTACATAACGATGAGTTTTCATGTCTCCGTTTACGAGATTTCTCATTAAAACTGCATAAAAATAATGATGCCATAGCTTAACTATTATGAACAACAGCACAAATATCCACAAACCACGATGTAGATGGTTTGTAGATTAAGCATTATAATACAAGCAATACTAAGATAAAATATACATCTTTCACAATATTCTGCAGTTGGGGGAAAAGTGTTCTGAGCTTTTTTTCACATTTATACTTAATAATAATAATAATAATAATAATAATAATAATAATAATAATAATACAATGGAATCGAAGCGGAAAGAGAAAACTTGGGAGCATGTAGTTTTGAGGCTCCAATAAAATAACTTTCAACGTGTTTAAATTCACACAAGGTGATCAACTGCTATTAAATTAAGGATTGTGGTCACAGTTTTGGTGGATATACTGATAACTACTTTTAGAAAATTCCCTCTGTTATATTTTCATGTTTCATTTAAAGAGCGTGGTTAGTAATTTCGATTTGAATATGCATATAACTTCGTAAATGATGCAATGGAAGAAAGGCCAAAACAATAAAAGAAAGGAACATATATATATATATATATATATATATAT
>NC_068995.1:8198536-8200572 GCF_001194135.2 Octopus bimaculoides | reverse complement strand
ATATATAGGCGCAGTGGCTGTGTGGCAAGGAGCTTTGCCTATTAACCACATGGTTCCGGGTTCATTCCCACTGCGTGATACCTTGGGCAAGTGTCTTCTACTATTGCCTCGGGCCGACCAAAGCCTTGTGAGTGGATTTGGTAGACGGAAACTGAAAGAAGCCTGTCGTATATATGTATACATATATATATATATGTATGTGTGTGTATATGTTTGTGTGTCTGTGTTTGTCCCCCCAGCATCGCTTGACAACCAATGCTGGTATGTTTACGTCCCCGTAACTTAGTGGTTCAGCAAAAGAGAGACCGATAGAATAAGTACTAGGCTTACAAAGAATAAGTCCTGGGGTGGATTTTCTCGACTAAAGGTGGTGCTCCAGTATGGCCGCAGTCAAATGACTGAAACAAGTAAGAGTAAAAGAGTATATATTGGGTAATTAGTAATGGAGGTCGAAGCTAAACTGCTTCAGATTTGACTTTAGCTGACTTTTGTAGCGTCGGATAGGGGTCCCAGTTTGTTTTTTGATATAGACATCTTTGATCTAAAACTTATATCAGAGAAGTAGTAACGTCATTCATAGTGACGTTACTCGATATTCGTGTAGTTCTGTCCTGCTTTGGAAGCATGTTAAAACATTCGGTTCGTCGCTATTCCGTTCTAGAGTCTTGTAGCCAGGCGAAATATTTCCTCCCATATCATTAAAAGCACATATTTTCAGATCATCCAGACACACAATGCTTTAAGGTGTTGCTTCTATATTCTGGTGAATCAGTTGTGCATCCTCAAACATCCTTAACAAAAAGGACAGAGACGTCAATGTAAGTTGTAATGGCGTCACAAAGTGAAAGACTAACGGCCAGAAACACTGAAGATCTGTATCGTATTAAAAAGCATCTAACTACTTCCTATATTTAACCTCGGGAAAGTAGCCCACGACCAAGCTAGGGTGTCTCAATGGACTAGAGCCATGGCAATGCTAATAGGACTTTAGTCCTATATAGAAACACTAGCGTCATGGAGGGGTTAACAGAGACAAACGAATACCTATAACTCAGAGAGACAACAGAGCAGGTGCCTCTACAGCAGAAAAGGAGAATCTTAACCAGCTTCTTTTTTCCAGTTGGTTACTCGACTAAGATAATATTTTTACTAAAACCGACAAATTTAAGGAGGAGATTTTTCACACGCCATATATAAAATATATTTGTATGAATGCGAACCTTGGTCGAAACGTCGCAATCACTCTTTCTACCACTTCAAAGTGACAGTAACTAATACGTCAAATTTACATATCATTTTGGCTTCTCTTGGTTTTCTTTTTAGATTTGTTTGTAAATTTATATATATGTATATATATATATCTATATATATGTCTGTATATATGTGTGTGTATGTATATGTATGTATATATACATATATATTAAACATTCATATATATACATTTACTTACATGTATATATATATATATATATATATATATATGTGTGGTGGTGTGAGTTGGTGTGGGGGGTATCTGTGTATATGTATGAAAGAAAGAACGCATTTATGGACACAATGCGGTAGGAATTCATTCGAGGAACAGAATGATAATGTCAATGAGTTATCTAAATAAATGTTTCATAGCGTTTCGTTTCCGAGTTCAAATCCAGCAGTGAGTGATTTTAAATTTCATCCTTCCGGGGTCGAGAACTTAGGTATGATTAACCATTACTAACATAGATGATAAGAAAATCGATAAATGTTTGTTACAAGTATCTACTTATTTACAAACACCATTAAATACTCAAGCAAAAGAACACACACATGCACACACAAACACACACACACACACGTGCACACAAGTACACAAACACACACACATGCGCACACACACACGTATATGCAGCATAAATCTATCATTAGAAGATTATATACAGCCAGAACCTTACACGGTTTATATACATATGTGTGAATATGGGTGCGTTTATGTGTGCATATATATATATATATATATATATATATATATATATATATATATATATATATATATATATATA
>NC_068995.1:8193797-8194776 GCF_001194135.2 Octopus bimaculoides | reverse complement strand
TATATATATATATATATATGTATATAGATGTATATATATATATAGATGTATATATATATATAGATATATATATGTGTGTGTGTGTGTGTGCGTGTGTGTGTGTGTATGTGTATGTGTGTGTGTGTGTATTTTTGCAGCTGGAAAGAATAATTATTCCATAGGAGATATTAATATTTGGAATTTGGTCGTGCCGTTTTTCCCTTCTCATGTTTTTCTTCAAGGTATATTTCTCCGTTTCCTCACAGTGTGATTCATAACTTGCACGCCATCTCTATTATGTAAAACATACATATTGATGTGTTGACTTATGTTGAAGACGGTCACACTCGATTTCATTTGCCTCTCTCCTCATACATCTCTTTGTCTAGAGCGCTCTCTGCCTCTCAATATATACGTGTTTATGCGTTTGTGTGTGTGCCGGGGTGGTGTTTGTGTGTTCATACTTCTATACATATACATATAAAAAAGAAATAAGGCTTACACTTTTCAGAACCAAATCAATGTCAGTCAGCCATGAAGCAGGATTCTCAATATAAACGCCCCTAAATAGTTCCACTGTTAATCTCGCGCAAAATCAAATAAAATTATGAGCACAATGCTTGAAGAGCAAAAACTAATTAGAGAACAGCATAAAATCTAGTAACAAATCAGCAAATTTATCGCATGACACTGTATCATATAGTGAAGGTGTATTAAAATTAAGAACCAATCAGCAATTTTCAAATACAAATCAATGGACAAAATGGACTGATATGACATCCGTACAACGTGAATATCGGTGAATCTCGAAGTAGCGTGGACATAAGAGTCGTGAGATGAATTTAATTTTTCACATACCATTTAATGGAAAACGTGATTAGATAGTGTACTAGACACAATTCAGCGTGTGTCAGACGAAGGCCATGATGAATACCACAAGGTATGAAAATACGTATTCGCCTTTATATATTTATTTTTTTATATTGAACACTCAATATTT
>NC_068995.1:8193553-8193787 GCF_001194135.2 Octopus bimaculoides | reverse complement strand
TCGCCTTTATATATTTATTTTTTTATATTGAACACTCAATATTTCATATATTCAATAAGACATATTTCATATATTCAATAAGACATTCAATACGTCATTTCATTGTACCATCTATTTTTGTGTTATATATTATATATTCCATATTCTATATCCCACATTAATTTTACAAGAATATAAATAAAATATAAAAAAGAGACAGAGTTGGAACTATTTTAAATAAAATAATGTATATAT
>NC_068995.1:8183598-8193029 GCF_001194135.2 Octopus bimaculoides | reverse complement strand
ATATATATGTATATATATATATATATATATATATATATATATATAGAGAGAGAGAGAGAGAGAGAGAGAGATATTTATTTATTTATTTATTTATGTATGTATGTATGTATGTATTCAGTATATGTGTAAGAGAGAGAGAGAGAGAGAGAGAAAAGAGAGAAGTAACAGTGAGATTTACTAATAACGAACAGTAGAAGAAGCCTGAATAAGTGAATTGAATGAAAGGGTGAAGAAAGATCAAAAGAATGATTAAATGAATGTGAAAAATAAAAATTAAAACTAAAGTATTATTAATACAAAAACAATGTCACTGAGTAAAAATGGCTTCTTTTTATTGTACCAACCCTGATTCTGTGTGATCTTCAGTCGAAGATGTCACGCTGATTAGCATTTCTTGCTTTTTCTTTGAAATTCCAAAGCTCTGTGTGTATGTCACGAAAGTTTGTTAAGGTGTGGTGATTGTTGACTTTTGAGAATATCATCTAATATTCTGTTTTAAAGGCATGGTCTTTACTTGGCACCGCAGGACACTTTTGTTTCCTTTGGTTTCTGAAATTGAATAAATGATTGAATTATAAATTAATTCTTAATGAATTTCATGTCAATTATATTTTAAATAAATTTGCTTTTTCACTTTGGCACACGGGTTATTGTTGATTAATATCCATGCCTGCATTTAATGTTACAGCTATTTTATTATCATTATTATTATTTTCTGTGTGTGTGTGTGTGTGTGTGTGTGTGTGCGTGTGTGTGTGTTTGTCCCGGTATGGAAGAATGATAAAATTGACGTTGGCAACATTCGATCTCTGAACGGAAATTAATACAGCAAGACATTTTCTTTGATGCACTATCACCCCTTACAATAAAAATAATATCAGGAATAATAACGCTTCAATATCAATCCGCAATGTCTATGTACTCGGTTACTGTCAGAAGTATATGCCGTGTATAATTCTGCTCTCAGTCGTGAAATACCGATTTCATAGTTTAGCACCATGCCAGCAATTTCGGAAAAGAGCTTAAGTAGACCACATCGACTCCAGAATTCTGGTTGGTACAATAAAAAGAAGCCATTTTTACTCAGTGACATTGTTTTTATATTAATATTTCTTTAGTTTTAATTTTTATTTTTCACATTCATTTTACCGACTTCGAATGGAGGAGAAGCAACGTCGACCTCGCCGGAATTTGAACTCAGAACACGAAGACGAGCAAATCCAAGATACTTTAATAATAATAATAATAATAATAATAATAATGATAATGATAATGATAATAATAATAATAATAATGAATGAATGAATGAATACATAAAATAACCGTCTCAATCCAACACTGGATTCACATATTGCAGATAAATCAGTGAACCAACGGTTGTGGCGCGTTTCAGTCAATCATTTTCTCATTACAGCGTATATTTAATCCATGATTCCGACTGCAACCAACGTTGCCATTGTCACCGGTAGCACCACAAGAACAATAGCAGCAACGACACCGTGATCATCAGTGTAACCACTGTCATGTCATTCCTAGTCATTAGATTCATAATTACCGAAAGCACTTACCTTATTATTCCCATCTGTGCCAGTGACATAATCCTCACCATCGTCGCCGCCGCCATTATCTCCTCTTTCACCCTCTCCTTTCTATGTCAATAAGTACCAATCAACGATAATTACTTGCGTTGTAGACACTTCCGACTCTCTGCTGAAGATGTACTAATAATGATAATGAAGAAGACGACGACGACGACGACGATGATGATGATGATGAAGGCGACGATGGTTATGAAGATGATTATGATGGTGAAGACCGTAACAACAACAAATAATAATTTTGAAATTTCGGCTCAGAAGTGGGGCTAAGTCGATTCCTGTTACTTATTTTATCGATCTCATAGGGATGAAAGGCATAGACAGCCATGGAAGAATTTGAACTTACAGCATAATGCTGTTTCGCATTTGTCTGGCGTGCTAACCATTCCGCCAGCTCACCGCGGAAAGTCGTGGTGATGGTGGTGGATATGATGGTGAGAGTATTCGTTGTCATGATGTTGGTGGTGGTGGTGGTGATGGTGACCCTCTTTGTCGTCGTCTCTTTCGTCATGATGATGGTGGCGTTGGGGCTGGTGGTCATCGTTGTCGTCATGAATAGGTTGTTGTTGTTGTGGTGGTGGTGGTGGTGAAGAAGGTGTTATTTCTTTATTTGTGTCATCCTTCTTTCTTTCTTTCTTGCAGGTTAACACACTCAATAAATTCTGTCGAACTACCAAAGATTACTGTGAACCTCTGAAAGTTGGTGCTCCTGGTACACCAGGTAAGCAATTAGACTTTACTTACACGCACCCACGCGCACACACACTCGTACACACACACATGCACACATGTATCTTCTGAACAGAAAAAATATACAAGAAAACATCTCCGTTTCTAGCAGTTATAATTTTTTTACTTTGGTGCAAATATATATTAAAATAATGGATGGTTTATGTGAAAAATAACTTAGTTATTCTTGGAAACTAACATTTTCGGAAAATTGGATTTAATACTGCTAAACGAATTCTCATATCTAGTTCACTAATCGTTCTTTTGGAATAGTTAGTATCTTTATTTTCTTTTTATGTCCTCAGAAACGAGGTATTCACAGAAATTCATTGTTTCCAACAGAGAATGACTCTAATATCCGACTTTGGTAATTGTGTATAATTTCGCAGCATCGAAATTGCCAAAGAAAATACCTTCAAACTTAGACTTTACTTAATTTTGTGAACTAATTCCTATTGAATTTCCAGAATCCACCGTGAGAAATTAAATTGGTGTTTGTTTTCTTTATTTTTTCTTTCTTTCTTTTTGTGCTTAACAATTAGTTTCGTTCTTCAAATTTCGTAGGACTCTCGGTTAGTGATTATAATGTGCTGCAAAAATTACGTTTAGCTTTATCGCGAAAACCAGAAAGAATCCAAGAACACAAAGTTCCCTAGCTCCAACGTTTCAAATTTAATTCGGCTTCAAAAATATTCACTTCTTTCCGTTTTCAATGATAAACGTAATGCTTTAGTTTCCCCCAAAGTCTTAGCAAAACATGCGATTCTTTATAGCCACGGTACATTTGTAAATCTGACGGATAATCAAAATTCAAGATCGATAAAATATGCCAACGCTTCTTAACGTAATACAAACATTCACACACGAATATTATTTCGAGATTGCGATCTAAATTCTAGGAAACGCTGCAAAAATCACCCACATCTTCAAAATAGGATTTGAAAAATATAATACACGAATACAATGGTCGGGATGAAATACAGCTGATGACCATTACGGCTTCATCTAGAATTGATTTTAAAGCAACTGGATGCAATGATAACTATTCCAGCTTTTGCAACATTCTTTATTCCTTTTATAGTACCAGCTACTTTTCCTGGCAATATATTTGCGCTTTTGCTATTGTTACGATACGTATAACTCTAAATAATAAAGTGCGTTTTTATAAAATTATTTCCCGCATTTTGCATTTCGAAATAATCGCATTAAAGAGAAACTTTTTTTTTTTTTTTTATAAAAATATAAAATATAACGAAATAAAATTGCCATGCTGTACTTTCATGTCGTAATAATACATAAGCGCCATGTACATTTAAATATTGAAATAACATCTGCTTTAAAGTCATCAGAAATATTGTCAACACAGAGAGATAGAGAAGATATAGTAGTCATGGAAAGAGACCCAGATTTCTGTTGTTCTTTTAAGCAGAATCTGCATCAAACACACACGACGATAAATTTTACGCAATGTTTTACAAGTTATTCCCCAAGTACTTCAGAAGAGAGAATAATGCAATACCGTAACATGCCATATTCGCCGCTTCTGTCGCTTTCTCTCTATCTGGTTTGAAGTTGTTTAAATATGAATCTTACAGAATTAATGCGTCTTTCAAGTTTCCCTTAAAACAAAAGAAATTGTTTTATCTTTATAAGTCGGATGATTTGCTTCCACATATCTTCGAAATATTTCTGGTGTCAAAGAACAGTTTACTGATAGTAATATTACAAAGTAAACAAACAACATCTGGAGCTTCTTCGTTACCAGTATTTAAAGACAACCTCAACAATGAATAATTAGTAGATTATTTAGCTTTGTTTCATACACAACTGCACAAAAGTTGGGGTTTTTTTCTTTGCGTAAGTGAACCGAACTAAAAGCTTATTCTTGTAAAAATAATTCTATAATCTCCGTCCTTTCTATAGATGTACGCTCAGTTTTTACTTAATATTTCTACTGTCTTTTATTTTTAATGGCCCATACTTTGAACATTCTTATCACATATACATTGTAGTGCAGAAATCCTAACATATCAACTTTGGTATTGAGGAATAATTTATCTAAATGTATTTAAACCAATTTTTCGTAATTTATAAAGACTTAAATTGTGATAGAACGAAGAAAGCTAAACGAGCAATTTTATTGAGATAACACAGGAAGGCAGTGCGGCACGGAAATGCCTTCATTCGACAACAGGCAGCTCTTTAAGTTACCTGTCTGAATGCTTGCGCCAAAATAATTTTGCCATTCTACAGATGATAGCAAGGGCAATGGCGCCCCTCGGTCAGCTCGTTTGTTATTTCGATGGTACTTGATTCCATACCATGTCAGTTATTATTTCGATAAATAGAATTCTATGAATACCGATCTCTAAAATAGATTGTATTGTTTTCTTTTTTTTCTTTTTTATTTATTTATTTTATTTATTCTTTTTGGTTTTGCTTTTACATAAACAATTTATCTTCCATGAGATGTTTCACTGTAATTTGTTTTGCAGGAGCTACCTTATGAAACACTGTTCTGCATAGGTAGTATTTTCGAGATCTGCAGGTTAAGAAAACGCATTTCTTCTTTATAAAGCTTTGGTTTCGTGCAAATACTGTGGTACCACATAAAGGCAAGATATAATAGGTTCTTCACATGACCTTACAATTGGCAAAGCATGAAACAGTAGACAAATATCAAGATCTGTTTTCAAATTAATCACCGTTGTTAATTTTCTAGATTAGACTTACGTCAGGTTTGAGAAGTCAGGTCTATGATAAATAGTAAAGGCACCTGGTTTTGTAGTTATGGCATTTATCTAGGTTCATAAGGTAGTGTGTTCCATTCCAAGACCAGATAGTGCGTTGTGTCCTCGAGCAAAGCACTTCATTCGATATTGCTACAATTTAGTAAACTGTTCTGAAACCCTGGGAAGTGCAGGTTCATGCCTTTTTTATTCCAACTGCCACATCCACGATGTTCCGCCAGGCTGGCTTATTGGTAAGAGGTCGAGAGGATAATTATGTCCTCTCGTAACGAAATAAGAACTGAAGGCGATTAATAAAAGCATGGACCATTATTCGAAGCTAGTTGGCTGTAGTATTCCATGGTAAAAAACATTCCAAATATGACAAATCCTTTGAATTCCAATTTACATTGTACCCAAACTACATTATCAACTTCTTCATTTCATTTTTTTTTTCTTTGAGATGAAATAGTAAAAACTGGAACGCGGTTCCTCTTGAGTATATTCTATTAACGGTAATGTAGGCTGGAAACTAAGCAGACTAGGGAGTGGGAGAGGTACTCGGTCCTTGGTCCGATAGTATACAACCATGGAAACAGCTAAGATCATCCAAAATACAATCATTGGTGCAGTTTACCTCTAACTTCGAACGGAACAGTCTCTACACACTACAGAGATTCCTCAGTAACTGTGACATGTGTTTCCTATCACAAACATGGAATGGTAAGCTATTAATGTCAATCTTAGACTGCATTAATCTTCACAGCCCTCCATTTTACATCATTGAAAAATAGCAAGTCGAATTTTTATGGTAGTATTTACAACTTACACAATGTCAGATTTCTTGTTATCTGCAAGGGCATATGCCCAAATATGCGCGTAGTTCTTTGCGTATGTGGATGTGGACGACCATAAGAGCGTGGCTTTCTTCCTCTGTGCCCGTGTGTACATGTTTTCGCGAGTTTGAGAATGCGTTTTTGTGTGCGAATGTGCGTGAATATGTAGCTATTTGAGGTATTGAGACAGTGTGTTGTGTCTTTATATGAATATTTATTATATGGGTTTGTAAATGCGCACGCTTGTATTTCTGTTAGTGTGCGCGAGAAAGTAAGATACACAAACAGACAGAGAGAAAATTGGCGTGTTTTGTTTTTCTTGTTTTGTTTTTCTTGTTTGCGTGATTATATCTTGCATGGACATATATGCGTGGTGTAAGTGAACATGTATGTCTGTGTGAATACGTATGTGTTCATCTCTGCGTTTGACACGGTTAATGTTCAGTTTGTGCTGTGACATGAGTGTATACAGACGTACACACAAACATAAGCATTCATACACACGCACAAAATCACATTCAAGCACACGTACACACACACACACACACACACATATATATATATATATATATATATATCCGTGTAAGCGTTCTTGCTTGTATATATCTATATATATATATATACATACATATACATGTGTGTGTGTATATGCACGTGCGTGTGTACGTGTGTGTGCGTGTATATAAGTATATATATATATATATATATATTAATGTACGTTTCTATTTTATGTGTCTGTCTACCAATCCCTACATGTATAAATGTGTATATATAAATATATATGTGTGTTTGTGTATATGTGTGTGTTTATTTACTTTTTTATTCACATTTATATATATATTTATACACACACACACAAACACACACATATACGCATAAATATATGTATACGCTCTGCGTGTATGTTTATCTGAGGCCGTTCATTGGATGCAAACCTGAGAGTGTGAGCGAGTCTCTCCGTGATATGCGTGTACGTGCGTGAACGCACGTGTGTCTTTGTTCAATTACTTGCCTCACAATTGGTTGTTTATTGTTATCTGTGAAATTATAACCGGTGAAGAAAATGGCGAAGTGTGTGATAGATATATCCGTTGCACTAATTTGCAATGACACTCGACACTTGCAACCTGGATACCTGGACCTCTAATCATGAACGTTTTCATCGTTGCATGCAAAAGTATGTAGGAACTAAAGTTTGAACTAATCGTTAATTATTGAAAGGGATTACAGCCAGTATCATTAGACATTCACAACTATGTTGTACGCTCACAACCAGCATCAAGCTATATTACAACTGCTTTTGTGGCGTTACACAGTACTATCGAATTTATAGGACATTGATATACTCTGGCGTTTTGAATTGTGTCCTGATTTTCGTTATTATAAAGGTTTCAGGACAGAAAAACTATAAACACTTTTGTGAGAAATTCAAAATCAAAATGGCGAACGTGTCGAGAAATATATACCGGATATATGGGGAAACGCATGAGTACTAAGACATATACATTTATGTATATGTATGTACATGTGTTTTTTTATGGATGTGTGTATGAATGTACATATATATATATATATATATATATATATATATATATATATATATATATATATATATATATATATATATATATTCATGTATATACGTGTGTGTGTTTGCGTGTACCCACGTGTATGTGTGAATGTGCGTGTGCGTGTATGTGTGTGTGTATAGTACATAAGTATTTTTAGAAAAAAAACGTGAAGCGAGATAAACAAAAAAAAAATGTGGGTATATTATGTTAATGATCAAGATGTCTTTTTTGTTACGATCATCATACGCTCTTCTGCAGAAGGAAAAGATAGGAAGGAGAGAAATGCTGGAGAGAGAGAGAGAGAGAGAGAGAAGAACATAAGGAAATGTATACACACATACATATACACAAACACACACATATCCCATAAGTTCGTTTACGGGAAAAGATTTTGAGCACGCGCATAAAAGCTTATTTTTTTTTATTATGTCGGTTACGAACTAGGGATTCCAACCTGCAACAGCGGTTTTATGGGATCGCACCAAACTCTGCCGATATAGCATCGTATAAATGTAATAATAATAATAATAATAATAATAATGATGATGATGATAATGATAATGATGATGATAATGATAATGATGATAATAATAATAATGATGATAATGATAATGAAAATAAAAATAATAGCAATAATAATAATAATAATAATAATAATAATGATAATGATATTGATAATAATACTAATACTCATAATAATAATAATTATAATCATAATAATAATAATAATGATAATGATAATAATAATAATAAATTATAATAATAATACTAATGATGATAATAATAACTATAATAATAATGTTAATAATACTAGTAATAATAATAATAACAATAATGATAATAATAATAAAATAATAATGATAATAATAACAATAATGTTAGTCAATACAAAGAGCGCAATGCGATTGCTATAGATATTCCATTGGTTAAACGATATTTCGACAGCTAGTGTGTCTTTGTCGAGTTAAAAATAAAACGTGATACCTAAAAATTAAAACTTATATAAATTCAAATACCAAATATGAAAGAGGGCAACCAGCGTGTCCAGGTTGATTGAATGACATCATCAGTGATCAATTTTCAAGTTTAAAACAGGCAAAGAGAAAAGAAAGAAAGGAAAACAAAAGAAAGGAAAAACAAGAAGAATATTTAATCAATCAGTTTGTAATTCTCCTGTCATATTATTCATTCCTCAGGGGTGTAAATTTGATAACTCACAAACATGTTTCTCTTCATCCATTTTGAGGACTAAAAGTGTAGTAGATTCAGAATATTTTCTGAGAAGATGCGCTTTCAAGTCTTTTTTGCAAAATTGCAGCCGTTTTATGAAACATGTTCGGCAAGTTCTGTCGAAGTACTGTTATTGTGCCTGGATGTCATATATGTACCCATTTAAACTTTTGTTTAATTGATCTGTGATACAACCAACATAAATCAAGTTGTGTTTCGTTCATTCTGCTACGTACGTCAAATGGGATTTTTTGTGACGATACCAAAATGCAAAAACGCCACGGATATCAAGTGGGTCCTACGTTCATTTCATATATATATATATATATATATATATACACACACATATACTCTTATGTTTTGAGTTGGTCATTTGTTTTTACCAAATAAACATACGAAAAGATCACGGCTGAGTGACCATACTGCAGCATACTGCATCACTAGAGCGACGGACGCCATACAGCGCTACCATACTCCACTCCAGGTCACGCAAGCTTACGCTCACTAAAGTACAAAGTACCAAAATATTCCTCGTCATATCTCAGGTTACCTCGCCAAGAACATCTGATACCAACCAGAAATTTTAACTTCGCTACCAAACTCGATCGGAAGACACATTAATGACATCTTCCAAGCAACTTCCATAAGATTATCTCTAGTTTTATTCCTCTTTTATTACACACCTTCACACACACGCACACGCGTGTGTGCCTGTACACACACATATATATATATATA
>NC_068995.1:8180689-8183375 GCF_001194135.2 Octopus bimaculoides | reverse complement strand
ATATATATATATATATATATATATATATATATATATATGTGTGTGTGTGTGTGTGTGTGTGTGTGTTTGTGTATCTGTGTATGTGTGTGTATATATTACATGCATATATGTATACATATATATGTGTCCGTGCACGTATATTTTTGTTTAGTTACAATAGTTGCCTAGTTTATTATTTTCTTCTTCTCCTTCCCCTTCTTCCTCCCTTTCTTCTTCCTCCTACCCTTCTGCTTTTATTATTATTATTATTATTATTATTATTATTATTATTATTATTATTATTATTATTTAGATTAGACGCATGTGATGAGATAGATCGTCGCAGAGTTTCATATAATCAAGTAGCGCAAGGTAGAGAGGAATAAAGAAGGTGAGGGAGAGAAAGAAAGAGAGAAATAGAACAGAATGAGAGATATATTTGTAAAGCATAATTCAGTATTTCTGTGCGAATGTATATTATGAGTATATGCAAGTATGAATCTGCATATACGTCTATAAAGCTGCATATGTGTGTCTGTGCCGAAGCATAGTTCTAAGTATGTATAAAGTCTATTTTCATGTATGTATGTTTGTGCGTATGTCTATACATTGTATGCAAGAGCGTGAATACGTGTGCACATGTAGAAATGGCCGATAATGTACAAGAGCCTTCGTTACTAAAGCGTCGGGTTCAAATGTGGATTTTGTATTTGAAATCAGGATAATATGCGCGCACTAACACGCAAACATACAGACACAAGTACACACACACACACACACACGCTCATACACACGCATACATACATACATACATACACACACACGCATACACACATACAATCACACATACGCACAAGACACAGAGAAGGAACGAGAGAGAGTGAGAGATAAATATACGCACGTACAAAGATACGCAGACTCGTTTAGACCTATGTATCTGTCAGTATGTATATTCATAACATATACACAGACATATACATACATACATACATACATACATACATACATACATATATACATTCATATATACACACATATATACATACATATACACACACACACATATATATATATATATATATATATATATATATATACACATACACAATAATAAGATAACCTCCTAAATATAGAAGAAATTATAAAATTATAAAACAAATGAATATAGATATGAATGCATGTTATATATATATATATGTATATGTGTATGTGTGTATGTATACACGCATACACAAATATATTCACATATATACACAAATACACGTGCACACACACACACACACACACACACACATTTAATCATAAAGGAAACAAGCCACTAAACACATAAACAAAGAGAAATTTATGAAAAGAAAATGAAGCGAAATGAATAAAAATAACAAAGAGAAGAAAAAGAAAGAAAAAGCAACCAAAAAGATACGATAAGAAAGATAGAGAAAAGAAGAGGAGAAAAAAGACAGAAAGTAAGATGGAGAAAGAGGAGAAAGGGGAGAAACTAAGAAGAAAAAAAAGAGGCAGAAAGACTGAATGAAGGAATGAATGCAGGGAAGAAAAAGAAATAATATTTGAAACGCATTTAGATTGCGGAAGCAGAAAATTCAGCGTTAGAAAGACATGCTTAGTGAATCAGTTTGAGATAAAAGCTCTTTAATACATTACAGCATTGGCTGTTCAGTCTTGTGTTTAAGACAACTTTCAATGAGAAGCAAATAATAATAATAATAATAATAATAATAATAATAATAATAATCACAATAATAATAATAATAATAATAATAATAATAATAGTAATAAAACTACTACTACTAATGATAATAATAATGAAGATGATGAGGATGATAATAATAATAATAATAATAATAATAATAATGATAATAATAATGATAATAATAGCAATAATCATGGGAGAGTATTTTGTAGAATTTGCCAGAATAATCGGTTAGAATCAACGAGAGAAGTTTTTGAATGTTTTCTAAAGATGTTTTGAAATGTGTTTAAAACTAAATTGTATGAAAATGTGTGTGTATTATATGTGCAAGTGAGTGTGTGCGTCTGTAGCTTGTACGTATGCACGTATATATGTATGTATATGTATATATTTATATATATATATGTATGTATATGTGTTTGTGTGTACGTACATAGCTAGATACAGTGTGCATATATACCAGTATAATTATGCTAAAATATTAATAGGCATAATTATATCTGCATATATATGTATATATATATATATATATTTATGTATGTGTATGTGTGTGTCTGTCTCTGTAAATACGTATGTATACATTTTACATATAAAATGTACAGATTGATAGAGAGACGCAGAGATAGCTAGAGAGAAAATGAGAGCAGAACGAACCCACGTGGTAGGTACGAATCTGGGTGTTTTTGGTGTGAAGTGTAAAGTGTGTTGTTTGTAGTTATGATGTTTTGTTACCAAACGTTCATATGATTATCATTGATATCGTTTATATTATTTGCAACGCGATTCTCTCGTCTTTTACACCTCCTCCCCCTCCTTCTGCTTCATCAGCTCCACCTTCTCTTTAGACTTCTTTCGTGTCTTTTATTTCAGGTGACAATAATGAAGGCAATTGCATCGTCTTCAAATACAAACAAAACGTGCATAAAATACACTCCCATACATATGCGCGCGTATGGATGTGTATAGTATATATATATATATATATATATATATATATAT
>NC_068995.1:8178891-8179975 GCF_001194135.2 Octopus bimaculoides | reverse complement strand
ATATATATATATATATATATATATATATATATATATATACATACATATTTATAAATATGCATGTGTTTCTGTGTATGTATATATATGTATGCATATGTCCACTTGCATACAATACACGTACTCCAAATAACTAATAACTATCTCCCCATACCTGCCCACCACTTAAGAACATGTAGCGGAAAATCAGCCTCATCCCCCACAGCAACCATATATGCGTTTACATGGATGTACGCATGTGATTTTATCTTCAATTTCCTCCGCATCTCACTTATTTTCCTCCGTTCAATATCACATACGTCATTGATATAATTATAAATATGTACCTACGTACACATATATATATATATATACGTGTGTGTGTGATATCTCTGCATATTTTCTATGTATGTATGTGTGTGTGTATGTATTTACGTGTGTGCATAGAATTGCATTCATCTCTTATGTGTCCGTGAATGTATGCATCTGCTTGTTTGATCAACTTTCTGAACTCTCCAGTTTATATATTATCGGTTTACTCAATTTTGTTATACACAAATAAAATATCATTATCTGTTTGTCTACATATGCTCTTGTGATAGATCTCTACATACATACACACACACACACGTGTATATATATATATATATATGTATGTATGTATGTATATATTTCTACTCCATTAGAATGAAAATCTGGATATACGTTTTATCTGTGTGTTAAATCTTTATATAGATGTCTATTAAACACGCTTTATAGCTTACTTTCTCTCACAAATAACGTAAAAAGATTATCTCTATACAAAATACCTGAAACACTAGACTTTCAGAATAAGCTTTATCTTCGTGATATTAGAACTGCTATGCTCAATTAAACAAGCAAAACAACACATATACGAGCAAGTGGTATATTGTTTAAGATAAACAACGGAACAAAGTTGTGAAACCGTAGATAAGAAATAACAATACATTAAATGCATTAAATTATAAATACCTATATACATAGACACACACACACACACACACACACACACACACACACACACACACACATACATACATACATACATACATACATATACAAGTACAGACGATACACACTCACACAC
>NC_068995.1:8175797-8176809 GCF_001194135.2 Octopus bimaculoides | reverse complement strand
ATATATATATATATATATATATATATATATATATATACACACACACACGAAAATATGGGGGTTCGTTCATAGGTGATCCAAACGACTAGGTACGGTAGGTAAGTGCTGTAACGGATTACTAGGGTTCCAAGGTTATAGCCGAGACAGAAGTTATGAAACCGTTCCAGATTTCTGATATAGCGGATGTATAATTGTTAAAGAGGACAACAAACGTTAAGGCAAGGCAAACATCTCAAGCAGTCGGATGAAAGCAATGATAATAAATATAACCTTAGGTCATATAAAAATCCTTGATTTTAAATAGTATCGGCAATTGCTGTTTTCATTTATAAGCAAATGTTCCTCTGATTATGTTTAAAAAGAATCTCGGGAAGTTCGACCGGTCGAAATGTACTCGGTGCTTTTATATAGGATAGAAAAAGGGTTGTCTATGATGTGATGTGTGTCTGTAAAGAGGACAGAAAACAAAAGCCTGTACCATGTAAAACAGAAAACAAGAGCCCGTATCATGTAAGATGGATATTTTGTTTTGTCTTCTTAATTCTCTGATACTTTAATAATATTTTAAAATTATTCTTCTTTTCTCGACGGATAGGTATGTATACGCGTCTATAAATTAATATGTATATACTTCCTTCCATGCTTTCAACTTAGTTTCCAATTATGTTGCTGCTATATTCACAGATGAATACGGTGTAAATCTTCTTCCCCCGTTTGACAAGAGAAGATTACTACGAATACTTTAACGTAAAGCGTCCTTGTTTGTGCCAATTTACAGCCTCTTCTCAATTGGTGATTTTGCAACCGAGCAATTTAGCGTATGACTTTGACTGTATTATCTAAGAAATAAGTCTCTCTCTCTCTCTCTCTCTCTCTCTCTCTCTCTCGCTCTTTCTCTCTATCTCTCTCTCAAACATATATATATGTATGCACATACATATATATATATATCCGTATATACATACACATATATATATATATATATAATTTATATATATATATATGGATATAT
>NC_068995.1:8171955-8175412 GCF_001194135.2 Octopus bimaculoides | reverse complement strand
ATATATATGCATACACATACACACTCCAACATCCATGACTGTAAATATGTGTATGTGTATGCATTCCTTTTCCTGCCTGAGTGTGTGTTTGCGCTTATAAAATAAAAGTAAGTGAAGAAAAGGCAAACCAATGCAAATTGCTTTATAAATTGTTATTAAGACTATATAAGTGTAATGCTTTGTTTTGGTATAACTATATCAAGTTTCTGCTTAAGTTATTATATACACGATAACAACATTCCATGATACATCATGCACATTGTACAAGTAGTACGCCTTCATGATCTTGCAAAATTAACCTATTATCCATATGTATACTGATACAGCCGCATTCATCTATACACCGATATAGGCACATATGCACATATTCATATGAACACACACTCACGCAAGCATACATAAATAGAGGCATATATATTGAGATAGGTGGGTATTTTAAGATACTCGTCCTGACTTGTATTTTGTTGTTGTGTTAGGTCTAGTACATGGATAGATAGATAGATAGATAGATAGATAGATAGATAGATAGATAGATAGATAGATAGATAGATAGATAGATAGATAGATAGATGTAGAAAGCAAATAAGTAACACGGATGTCTAGGTATGAATTTGATTTATGTGATTATATATGTGTTGTGTTTAAACGTATTTACGCGGGTGCATGGGTATGTGTCAATGTGCATAAGATTATGCATATCTGTGATTTAAATGAGGTGTTAATGTGTAGAATATATATATTTAGTAAGGTTCTTCTCTTTTTCTTACTAAAGGTCAGCCTGGTCGACCTGGAAGGCAAGGTCCGAAAGGAGACAAGGGTGATTTGGGACAACGTGGCCAACCAGGTCTTACAGGTAAGATATCTTTGCATACGTCACTTTTGTATATTATGTACTCTTATAATAATTATATTAGACACAAGTATATATTACCTTCAATGCATACCATTTCATCATATAACTACTTCATTACGCGTATAATATCTCAGAGCGAGCCATATTAACGGAAATTTGATACTACCATAGGAGCATGTTGACCAATTGAATTGTTTTCAAAGTGGTATTTTGAAAACAGGTAAAATATGGCTATGATTTTAAAGCAAAATGGAAATCCAATTAATTGTAAAGACCAAGCTCAGTGTAATGTTGAGATTCACCTGTATACATTCACATATGTACACACACAAATTTATGTATGTATATATGTATGTATTTACGTATGCATGTATCTATTCATGTACTGATGCATACAATGGATATATACATGAGTAATGTTACAGTCTAAGAAACACAGCTTTATTCAATCTGCGGTTGAATAGTTGACACGATTGAGCATGAAACCATTGTAACTGTAGTAACGCTAATCATTCTACTAAAATTAGACATGTATGTGTGTGTGTATGAATGCATATATGCATGTACATAAAATCTATTTGTGCGTAAGTATGCTGATTAAAATAATTCAAGTTTCACAAAGTTGCATTAAAACTGAAACTGTGTTTGAGACTTCGTCAGCGTGCGATTATAAATGAGACTGGGATAGAAATTTCAATTGTGGCTAAAAGTTTTTCGACCATGACAGACTGTCTCATTCATTCACATTTTTTATAATTATTGCCGTGTAGAAATCAATGTTGTTTGGTGCAGACTTATGATCAAAGACGTCTTTTGACTCTGATGTTGTCGTATGGTTGAAGCGTATCAAGCACTTCATTATATAATACATTCTGTGTTTTTAAAAATTATTCAGTTCACATATGAGGGTGATCTGGCTTCGCTAGTATTTCTAGCAGGCCTTTTAACCACATATGACATTCGTTCTAGCACGTGAGAATAAATATATATTGTAGACTGGTGTCGTAAAATAGTTTTTCGTCACGCAGTTCTTCCTTTATCGTATTTCTTCTTCTTCTTCTTCTTCTTCTTCTTATTATTATTATTATTATTATTATTATTATTATTATTATTACTACTACTACTACTGATACTAATAATGATTATTATAGCAACAACAACAACAATAATAATAATAATAATAATAATAATAATAATGATCATAATAATAATATCACTACTAAAATTACTACTATTATCTATTCTTATTCCCCATACGATCATTCTTATACGAATACACGGCTGACGTAAGCTTCGGGTACGATCACGTGCAAAGTACATAACACGCAACAATTATAAGACTCATGTGTAATCATTATGTATTTGAAAGCTCAATAACGACGAGGATCAATACGTTGTATCTTCCTTTTCATTATTATGAACTGACGTAACGTTTTATAAATAAACAACACATGGGCATGAATGAAAGCACTTTCAAAATCCGGTAATACCACGATGCTAATCTATCTACAGTGTACAAAAGCAGGACGTTATAGTGCTTTCCAGTTATTTATAAGAATTAAAGTCAATGGCATTAAAGAATTCTAATATCAGTTGAAATGTACTGAAGAAAATCAAACGATAGTATTAATGGCTCCATAGTGTGCCGTCCACACATTACTGACAAAATCGCTTTTATTTTTATATTTTTCATCCCATAAAATCTCCATAACACAAACATTTACTTAAGTTATTTGAACTCTGCAAAAAGTGCAAATTTTTTAACAAACATCTCGAGGCTAATTTTAATGAAAAGATTGAATTCAGGTAAGCTATATAATATACAACGATTGATCTACTATTAACCTTATAGTATATAAGACATTTACAGATAGACTGCTTAAATCAATATTTCAAGCAACATCACTTCCACCTTGTATTATAATTCAAGTCTACTGCCTATAAACGTCCAGTCCTTGCTATATCACATTGGTATCTTAAAATATACTCTCCGCGTAACGTGTACACTTGAGCAAATGTTACCACAAGAAGCTACGCTAACACGTATAAATATATACACACGAACTCACATAAGTCTGTGTGTTTTTATGTGTAGGCATATGTACATATTTGTGCATGTGTCTAACTAAGCGTACCTGAGATTGTAACAATTAAGGTATTTTGTAATATAGCGTTATTTCTCAATGCAGTCACTCCTTTTATACATTCTTATACATATATACTCTTCACCGATATTCATGGATTTTTTTCATGTATATTCAACAGAACTTTCATATTTTGCCTCAAGGCCAGCGATTGCGTGAGAAAAGCAAGTCGATCCCAACGAACCCGGAGCTTAACTAGTATTTATTATATCGACCCGGTAGGTCTACATGCAAAGTAAGCATCGATGGAATTTGAACTCAGAACCTAAGCATGGAAGAAATGTCGTTAAGCATTTGGTCCGGAATGCTAGCGTTTCTGCCAGTTCGCTGCCTCATATAAATGAATGAGGCTTGCTTCCCAACCACACGTCCAAGGTTCAGTCCTACTGCGTGGCACCTCACAGCCACGCCTGTGATATATTTATATGTTGATATATATATATATATATATATATATATA
>NC_068995.1:8171010-8171696 GCF_001194135.2 Octopus bimaculoides | reverse complement strand
AAGAGGTAGAGAGGAAGGTGGAGTGAAAGAATATTAAAAACATACAGAGATTGTTAACGTAAGAGGTGTAGGAGTTGTGTTGTATCTTATAAAACTTTGGAAAATATACGTTTTTTAATGAATGAGATTTTGGAAATAGAAGATGGCGAATATGTAGATAAAATTTAGAAAAATAATAACATATTTATTGCAAAATCCCAATAAGATACGATACAATATAAATTATAAATCTTGCGTGTATGGTATATTTGCTGTTATTACCTATAGGAGCAAAAATATACCACCAAATTTAGCCATCTGATGACGTATAACCTAATAACTATAGCGTTTCCCTAGCGATAATTTTCCACATACGTAAGGAACAGGATATTACCAATATGCTACCTCTAATGGGAAAATCATTTTCAGAAAATTGCTTTCATGGAATCACTTCATTCTGAAAATCACAATCATAAACGACAGAAATACCCTCAAACATTGTCAATTTAGCTTATCTAATCGAGAGATATAATCATTTGATCATTTGCCGGGGCACGATGCATTCACACATCTTAGTTGGTGTGAATCTCAATACATGTCAAGCAAACAAACGAAAAAAAACAGATCAGGAAAGCTGGTGCATAAGAAAGCATATGACACGTCGTATATATACACGTACGTCGACATATTCATATATGTATGTATAT
>NC_068995.1:8166911-8170588 GCF_001194135.2 Octopus bimaculoides | reverse complement strand
TATATATATATATATATATATATATAATATATAATATATATATATATATATGTGTGTGTGTGTGTGTGTGTGTGTGTATATACACACACATATTCCTGGTGTGTTTACTTCCTCGTAACATAGCGGTTCGGCAAAAGAGGCCGATAGAATAAGTAGAAGGCTTACAAGGAATAAGTTCTGGGGTCAATTTGCTCGACTAAGGGCGGTGCTCGAGCATGGTAGCATTCAAATGGCTGAAACAAGAAAAGGAATAAAAGAGTAATATATATATGATTGTACTGTTTGTGTATATGCATGTATGTATGTATGTATGCAAGTATGTATGTGTGTATGAATGGAGGAAAGTGCGTATGTTTTCTATCATTACAAATTTATCGTTGTGAAAATGATGCTAAACAAGCGTTTAGCAAATTTAAAATAAGGTTTATAGATATCGCATCAAATTTTCAAACCAACACAATGATAGAAAGTTTCTTTGAACCACGAATAGTATTGAGAAAAAGAGAGATGCAGTGGTGAAAGCAGGCAAAGATAGACTGACCAGTAGATGGGAAAGAAACACGTACTTCAGACGTTGCGTTCTCCAGCGGTTGCCTTGTTAAAAAACTGTCTGCATTCAGTTTTGGTAAAATCTACAAAAACTAAGTTAATATCAGGTTGAAAAATAAGTGGCTGTTACAATAGGTTCGCCTAGAAATAAGAAATAAGGAGATGGAAAAGAAAATTTTTCACAGAAATATACTAGAATGTGCTGAATATTGGCTGTAGGGAGATAAGTTTTGTTACTTGGTTAACCAGCAACTACAATCAAAATGCTGTAACTTCTGGAATCTTGATATAAACAACGATGTTGACCTCATCCCAGCATTTTATTATGGTGTGCGTGTGTTTGTGTCTATGTGAGTATGCGTGTGCTGTTTAGTGTGTACGTGCATGTGTGTGTGTATATGTGTGTATATGTGTGTGTCAGTCTGTATATTTGTATAGATAGATAGATAGGTATGTAGGTATATACGTGCTTAGACATGCATGTATATCTCCTGCCTTCTCTCTCGATACACTCTACACACACACACGCGCAAACACACATATTTTTATATACATAGATATGTATCTATATATGTATGTATATATATATATATATGTATATATATGTATATATATATATGTATATATTTTGTATATATATATGTATATATTTATGTACCTATGTGCATGTATATATTATATGCTTGTGTATAAAGATGCATATATATATATATATGCGTGTGTGTGTATGTATGTATATATTTATACATACATATATGTGTATATTATATATATGTGTGTGTCTGTATGCATGTATGTATGTGTGCACGTTTGTATGTTTGTATGTTTTTATATACAAACAAACGCACGCGCATAAGTATATAAATCATCATACCAAAATAAAATTGCTTTCATGAATCTTAGAATAAAAGGAAAAAGAAATATAACAAAAACTACTCTTTTTACCAATGCCAACGCCATCCCCAAATTCAATCCCAGACCGTTGCCATCATGTCTATTAATAAGTTCCCACAGAGATTTGACCGGCGTTTAAATGCAGTGATATTCTCAAGAAAATGACTCCATTTATTTTTAAGAAGAACGCCGGAAGGGATTCTTCTTCGTTTATCTTCTTACCGTATATTTCTCTTTTCGTGTTTTCTTTTCGCTTTTCTACGTGTTACACCTAGAAGAAGTTTGTTGGGTGGGGGTTGTTTATATTTGGTGTAATACTTTCCGTGTATTTTGGTAGGGGTGGTGTTGGTTTTTTCGAGCAATAGATGACTGGAGGGAGGCGACTCCTAGGAAAATTCAAGTGAAAATTGGTAGTTTCTTTTTTTTATATTTTTGAATAAACAAAGCAGGTGAAAAGGGATTTTTGCGCAATTTTTTTAAGAAATTTTATATATTAGTTTTATATTTTCATTTCCATTTATCGTTGTATAAATACTTGATGTTTTACTTGGACTCTACGAGACACTCTTGACTTTTGCGCTGTCGTTAAAAGTTTCTACATGCTCAAACGCATACCTAGATGCAAACATACACACTTGCACGCATACACACATGCGCGCGCATATATATGCACACCCATATATGTACGTAAGTATTTTGTTCTTGCTATTTTCTTGCCTATTGTGCACTTTAGTTCGCTCCTACCGCTAGTACACGTGCATTATGCATACATAGATATATACATACATACACGCACACACACAAGTATATATGCATCTATGTACGTGTATATATATATATATATATATATATATATATATATACATATATAGTTCATATTTACATATGTATATACACATATGTATGCTTATATATATATAATATAGATATACACAAAGAGGAAGCGAAAGAGAAGGATAGGAGAAAAATCAAAAGGGAGAGAAGATAGGATAGATGTATAGGTATGGCATATAAAAATATGCACATATCTAGGTTTTTTATTTTTATACATACATATGTGCATGTGTGTGTGTATTTGTGTCTAAATTTACTTATTTCATTTCAATTGCATAGCTTGTTTCAATTTATTTCGTTGCCAATTGGCTTGGGAACTTATTAAATACTAGGGAAAAAAATGGCGCATGCTTGTCCTGTATTTGCTATTATAAACCTGTAATTCGCAGAAAAAAATAATATAAATATATAAAATATATGGTTTTTGAATTAAAAGAAAAAGAAAAACGTCCGAATGTTAAACCAGAAAACATTGGAATAATAAAGAATTTTGTTTGGAGCAATCTCGAAAATAGAGTACCGTAAGATGAAAGAAGAATGAAAAATACAACAACAAGAACAACGCCACTAATAACATTAATAATGATGATAATAATAATAATAATAATAATAATAATAATAATAATAATAATAATAATAATAATAATAATAATAATAGGAAAAATAATGATAAAAAGTGGAATAAAGCATGTCATATTTTTATGCTAAATTCAATGATTGATTTCATTCTTATATTTATTCACATTCTTATTCATGTACGGCAATCCTATTCTAATACATTTTTACATTCCTGTTCATTTATTTATATTTATATTAATATTTATTCATGTTTTTGTTTTATCTTTAATTTTTGATATTTATATTAACGTTATTGTTATTCTTTTATTCTATCTCCCGTTATGTTATATTATTTTTTTTTTCCATTTCTTCCTATCTGGTTTAATTTTTGCCTTCATATTTAAAGAATCAGAATAATAATAATATACAAAAAAAAACCTTTATAATGTATATATTACCATAGAGTTATCTAATCCGTAGTGTTATTTTAATATTCTTACATTCTTATTCATATTCTCATTCATACATTTATTACTATTCTTGAATTCATTCATATTCTGTATTTATAAACTGTGGCGTTATGTATTCATAATTCTCAATCTCGTTCATATTCATGTGCTAATACTCATTTCTATTCCACATATATATAAATATAAACATACACATACACGCACACACACACACACACGTATACATACATACATATATGCATGTATATAAATACATATATATGTGGTTGTGTACCTATAAGCATATACATCTATACCTATCTATCTATCTATCTATCTATCTATATATATATATATATATATATATATATATATATATATATATATATATAT
>NC_068995.1:8163557-8166123 GCF_001194135.2 Octopus bimaculoides | reverse complement strand
GAAGGGAAGTAGTAAGTCAGTTACATCCACTCACACTTTTTCATTTGCATTCTCTTTTATGACCCCCGAATAGAGATGCAATCTAATTTGACCTTGGAGGACTTCGAACTGAAAAACGTAAAGTGCCGAAAGTGATGCCGCTGTGTATTTATGTCGGAAGTTCTTACGATTTCACCACCTCGTCGCCATAGCGGAAAAAAATAGCCTGCGGTAATTAGTAACGACACTTTACTTTGTAATGTCTACTGCGTCTCATGTCGACGTTGTATTTTATTGTTCTGAGATACATAAAAATAAATACTGATCAAATTTTGAGATTGATAAAATCAATTACACTCCAACTAACAAGCTGTGTGACCAGAGAAAAGTAACTAAGATTTATTTCAGAATTGGAAAGCAGCGCAAAAGTAAAACTTTTTAAGTGCTAAGTTAAAAATCTTACAGCAGTTTTTCCTCTCGACCATTTACTTCTGAAGTAAGGGAATCTAAATCGGATGACTTAGTAATTCGAGACTGGAAATGATAATTGGCAAGCATGCATTGGTTCCAATGACTGTATATTCCGTCGATATATTTTGGGTATTGTGCCAATTAGAGAGATGGCTTTGCGGTGTTCAGTATTTTTGCGACGCACTGAAAATTGCCGTCAAGCTTTCAATTACTGCTTGAAGCCATGTCAATGCGCTAACGGTGGCCATCTTAGAAAAGGGATAGATTCCACAGGTGTCGATAGAATTGAAAGAATAAGTGGAGAGAGAGAAGAAGTAAATGAAAGTTTTGAAATGCTTACATATCACTCGCTCTCCCTCTCTTTCTCCCCCGGCTTTTTCTCTTTCCCTTTGTCTCTAAATTTATTTATCTACTTTTCTCTCTCTTTCTTTATCTCTCTTTCTTTCTCTCTCTCTTTGTTTCTATCTCTCTCTCTTTCTTTATATATCTCTTTCTTTATCTCTCTCTCTCTCCCTCTCTTTATATGTGTCCGCATCTAGTTATGCTGCAATATGTATTGTCTTTTTCCCTCTCTCAAACTCATTCTGTCTCCCTCAATCTCTGTATCTGTACATGTATATCTCTGCACGCGCTTGCAGAAATTCACATACGTATATGTGAATGTGTGAATGTGTGTGTGTGTCAGTGTGTTTGCCTCTAGTGCCAAAAGGTAGAGAGGCCAAAACTAACCATGGTGTCCTGTCATCTAGGCCCAATAATTACCGTCCAAACAGCTGCACCACACTCGCCTCGTATTCTTGCGTAGTTATTGCTTCATAAAATTGTGGTTTATTTCTTATGTCGTTCAAGAAATGAGTCAAAGATCAAACTTCTTTGGACAAACAATTCACACCGACAGAAGCAAATCATTTTACAATTGTGAATGATTTATTGTTTTAACAAACTCCTTTCGCTTACGTCCTCCGGCCTCAATAAACATTTATTAGTTATCTACAAAGATTTTTATGAAATTTCAGATGCGGCTAATTTCGTGCAATTTTCGAATTGAGCGCTACGCAGACAGAGAGTATGTCCGTATGCGTCGGTGTGTGTGTGTGTGTGTGTGCGTGCGGTGGTTGTGTGTATATGTGTGTGTGTTTGTGTGTGTTGTGCGCATTTCTGTTCAACCCACAAAAGTGGAGATGATGGAGGCTGCAATTTAGACAGAGGGGAGAGAGAGGTAAATAAAAACAGGAAGAGATAAGTGAAATAACAGAGGGGAAAATCAAATAATACAGAGAGAGAGAGAGAGAGAGAGAGAGTAAGCCAAATGTAAACGAAAATAGGGAGAATAAAATAGAGAATAAAAGTAATAAAAAGTGATTTGACTGGGAAAAATTTGAATGGGGGGGATGAGAGAAGGAATGAATCAGAGAGATAAAGAGAAAAACAGAAAGAGAAAGAGAGAGAGGATTAATATGAAAGAGTGAACGTAAATGAATGGGAAACTGAATAAGAGGAAACCAGTAAGAAAGGCAGACAGACAAAACGTATATGAAGAAACAAAGAAGGCGAAAGAGACAAGTAAAGAAGAGAAGAAACAGAAAGAGAGTAAACAAATATACTACAGTATATATATATATATATATATATATATATATACATATATATATATATACCTATATTCATATATAAATATATATAGATATATACACATATATATATATACATATATGAATATATACATGTACATATAATGGCATATACATGTGTGTGTGTGTGTGAGAGAGAGAGGGGGGGGAGGTATTGAGATAAAGGAGAGACAAAGAGAGAGAGTGGGAGTAAAAGGATGCTGGTATAGCTTGTTGCTGTTAAGTGATGCCTCCAAAGAGGAAATATTTGGTTCCAGGAATCAACATTGAAGAAAGTAGTGCCAATAGATTGGTTTGGGAAACATAGCATCTTCAGCGGTGCCAAACGAAAATGTGTCGGTGGGTGTTGTTGAAGTGCCTGCGTAGGCGGGGACAAATAATGGTTTATAGTCAACACCTAAGCAGGCACATATTTATACACACACACACACATACACATACACACAAATATGTGTATATATATATATATATATATATATATATAT
>NC_068995.1:8161234-8163289 GCF_001194135.2 Octopus bimaculoides | reverse complement strand
AGAGAGAGAGAGAGAGAGAGAAATACGTATGATGATATTCCTAAAGTTTGTAAAAGAGAATTTTCTTAGAGCTTGGAACACTTATTCACCTCATATAACAACATGGTTCCAGATTCAGTCCAACTGCGTGGCACATTGGTCAAGTGTTTTCTACTGTAGCCTTGGGCCGACCAAAGCCTTGTGAGTGGATTTGGTAGATGAAAACTAAAAGAAACTCGTTGTATATATGTATATATGTATATTTTTGTGGATTGTCTCTGTGTTTGACTTCAATCACATCTTGAGAACCGGAAGACGTAAACACACCAACATAAGGTTGTCACGCGACGGTGGAGGGACAAATACACACATATTTATATATACGACGGGCTTCTTTCAGTTTCCGTTTACCAAATCGACAAACAAGGCTTTGGTTGGCCCGAGGCTACAGTAGAAAACACTTGACCAAGCTGCCATGCAGTGGGACTGAACCCGGAACATGTGGTTGGGAAGCAAGCTTCTTACCATACAGCCTTTCCTATATATATATATATATATATATATATATATATATATATATATATACACACATTCGAATACACACACAAACACACACACACACACATACATATGATGGAAATACTGTGTTCAAATCAAACGGTTTGCAATATTTTTGAAACTTATTTGTTTTATCCTGCTTTATTTGTGGAGCTACAACAAAAGCAGTCTAGCGTTCGGAGTCGAAGCCACCTTGCTGTTAGTTCTTTGAACCCACGCTGTTACTAGTTCATATCCTCCGAGGCGAAGAAGTCCTTCAGTAAAGCTTCCGCCTTTTCTTGGTTGAAGGAGCTTCGTGAGCACAGGAAGTGGGCAATATACGCTTCTTAAATAAACAAAGAAATGCCATGCAGGAGTTATCAAAAAGCAGGTTAAAATCAATATAATTTATAATCACTATAATAATCCAATGTCAAAACGGTAATGCATTAAATATGATTAATGCTTTCTTAATATGACTAATATGATTAAATGAAATGCCACGTGTGGATATAGCAAGATAGATAATTATGGATTACTATGAAGTTATACACATTCACAATATATCTCTTTGACATTGATCCAGATTTCATTCGATGGTGTGTTTACAATTTGTACCAAAGATCCATGTGCCTGTTCGCATGTAAATAAATGCAGTTTGAAATGGTTACTGCTTGTATGCACAAGTTACGTAACGTATATGTTGAAATCAGTTAAAGTGCCATGAACATCAAATACTTCGCGTTTAGGAATCTCTCAATTAATTAAATGCTGTGGTTTTATGATCAGAAATGAAGCTTTCCACGGGTTATAGCTATTATATTATCAATAGGAATAAGTACATGGTAAATATATCAAGAATATTTTCCGTGATAATAAATATTTATATACATAGCAGTATGCTTATATAATTCAACGTGGTAAACATCGAAACATGGCGAAGTTAAATATTTCTTCGAGGTTTGAGAAAATGACCAACAGTCTTAATCGATTATCGAACCTTTTTTTAATATCAGCGGCTAGGAAACAAATATATCGGTCCACACAGTATCAAGATATGATATATGTAAACCTACGTAATACATATACACATTTGCAGCTTAATTTCAGGAACAAGATATTCTGTTCATCGGTACAACTGGATCCCTCGTTGTCCTAACGAACGACGGAGTACCAATGCCAGTTACCAAAACCCACTGAATTCGAGGTTTCTACTGTTCTAAGCTAAACTACATGCTGTTGTTGATGCTGATATAAACCTAAATTCCTGTCGATGTATTAACATAAATATCAAATGAAGTCAAACAAGTGTGTTTGTCACTAAAAGTCATTCGGTGCGACATAAATTAACCAATTTAGATATGTAATTGTCTTTGGCTGAAGCCTTTACTCCTCCTTCACTTATTTAATTAAGTAGGATTTTTCGCCTGAGCATATCAACATATGTATACAAGAACATGCATATATGTGTGTGGCGGAAGTCCAGGAGAGTTTATGTATTGCAGATCACATTTCTAATATACATACATACATATATAT
>NC_068995.1:8160106-8161134 GCF_001194135.2 Octopus bimaculoides | reverse complement strand
ATATATTTATATATATATATGTATATATATTTATATATATATATATATTTGAATGTATGTAATTATGTAATAACAGAGATGCGTTGTAGTTCACATCAGTTGTTTATATCATAATATATACTTAGTAACAGCTGAAGCTACATAATCCCCTGCCCTAATCAGGTCGGTTGAGACATTTGTTTCCAAGTTGTGTTTTGTGAGAAGTGTTAATACTTATCTGTATTCACCTAATTACCATGTTATTTTAATCTTTTAATTTTTGTTTTGCATGATGAAATACATTTATACATCATTAGAAAACATGTCTGAATCAGTTGTAGTGAACAGCAACCGTTCTGTGTTATTATTTATTCTTCACCAAAGTCAGAGCCTTCCAGACGTTTTAATCTGCTGTCTATAGTCTACGCTGCAACACGTAGAGTGAGTGTACCCCTCTATAACTTCGATAAACCATGGTGCATTCAGTTAGGTATTGTGAATGTATACATAACTGCAAGGACACATCCGAATTTTATTTAGTAAATACGTATATATCAGTATACATTATCGGTATACAGGTGCGCTACGCCCGACTCCACCTTAGTGATTCTACTGTTTAAATATCTGTATGCAAAAAATCTCTCAGCTCGCTGCAAGTCCTCACCGAAGGGATTTTCTTTCAAAGATTGACTTCGTGTTGTGTTGGCTTCACTACGCAGCATCTGTTCTTGATTATATTTGATAGGGTTTAACTCTGCTACGCTCCTTCGCTCTTTGACGAATATTGTCTTTTCATACCGCAGATTGTCCATGATGCTCCTTCCTCACCAACCCCGCTTGGTACGGTTGCCAGTTTAGTCGCCGGCATCCTGATATTGCAACATGTTCTCGCTCAATGTTTCCAGTGGCGATCTGACAGCCAGCCAGCCAGATAGATAGATAGATAGATAGATAGATAGATAGATAGATAGATAGATAGATAGATAGATAGATAGATAGGTAGATTTACAGATAGCTACATACATACATATTTATATATACGTATATAT
>NC_068995.1:8157714-8159869 GCF_001194135.2 Octopus bimaculoides | reverse complement strand
CTTACCAGCAGACCCCAAAAATGCTGTTCCATCCGACGTCAACTTTACAGGTGATATCACTTCTCGGTCATCCAATACCACTACTATCTCCTCCCCCAGCACCAACAAAAGGAGAACTAAAGCTATCGTGTACAAGGGTTCTAATATGTGTCTTGTGAATGCTGGCTCATTCGCGAGTATTCAAAACAAAATTGAGCAGATCTCTTTAGGATAGAAACAAACAAACTCCAGAAAAGGCTAAAACACATGTAACCGGAGATCTCCGAGGAATCGGCTAGATGAATGGCAACCAACCAGTGCATGGCAGCTGGTAGGTAACCATTTATCTAGTGGCTTCCTCACACACACCAGAGTAAAAAAAATGTATTTTAGCCAGCAGAATATGCGGTTCACAGCAACGTAACTGATCTGAAAGTCCTCAATAATAACTGGGGATGTTAAATCAGACGCATCTACTTGCGTCTAGGGCAGATCGTGTTTCCAGGCAAACCCACTTGTGGTTAGCATGATTGTAAAATTAGTAAATTTTCGCTTCATATTTTATGTACTTTTGCATTGTTCATTTGCATGCTTGTATCTTTTCTCGTTTGTTTTCTTTTCTTTTTTTAGTCTTTTAATCGATACAGTGTCATGCTATTATTATTGTAAGCAAAACCCAAATCTCTGGAAAATATATAAATATAACCATCCTCATCAGAATCGTCGTCGACTTCATTGTTATTATCCTCCTCCTCATCATCATGATCGTCACTACTATTATTATTATTAGTATTAGCATTATTATTATTATTATTATTATAATCATCATCATCATCGTGAAGTAATAGAGCAACGAATACCATCAAAGTAACACTGGGTTCAAATAACCTCCCGTCTGATAAGGGTACATCAGGCACATGCATCACAACCATATGTGCCACATATGGTGATCTCATATCAAGATAAACAGCTCTCATGACCATACAGGTGGCGCCCAATTAGAAATTTTCTTCGGGTCGAGTAGCTCACCCCGATTAAATGGTCCCTGAATAAGGGTTGTATAAAGATATTGAACGAAACACCCATATTTCCAGAGGTAAACTATTCAAATCCCAAAGAATTCCCCTCAACACATGGTTATGATGCCCACCCCCCTACTTCTGCTCGTGATCAGAGATGCACATACCGTCATCTACACCACCTTCCACATAATTCATTAATTTATGAACTAATTTCGATAGAAATCAATATTTAAATATCAATATATATAGGGATATTCGACTAAGGAATGTGACTACATATCTATTTGTTCCTCTAAGAACAACAAATGATTACCCAAGTAATTGGTAATTATCATTTAATGTCTACTGGAGAAGCAAATGACGTCATTAAACTTCCCAAACAACGTGTCTTAATGGCAAGAAGCTCTGAGAAACTCTTATTTTAATACAGTTTTCATCAAATGATATACACATATTCATACATCCATCTATCCATAGATACATACATACATACATACATACATGCATACATGCATATATACATACATACATGCATGCATACATACATACATACATACATACATACATACATACATACATACATGCATATATACATACATATACAACTTCGAATGGCGGTAAATAATGGGCCCTGAAGAAACTGCATAGAAAATAACAACAAACTTTTCGTCTCACAGTATGCAGTTGATGCAGTAGAAACGCGCGTAGGTGCACGAAATGATGTTGTAAGTTACTGTTTAATTGAATAAAGCTACAGATGTAGAAAATCTCCGTTTCCCTGACCGTTATTAATACTATAAATAAGTAAACAAATACACACACACACTCTCTCTCACACACACAGACACACAGACACATACAGAAACATGCAGAGACATTCAATACTTAGAAAACTAAAAGTAAATTTCGACGAATTGTTTTCCGTTTTCTTCATTTTATTGTCGCCCTAAACCATTTCACTCTCCCTCGAAGATGTACAAGGTGACAAAATTCTACGATTAATCATTTAAATGTTTCACCAAGTTTTCCGTTCAAATCTCTGATCACATGTCTCTGGGGTGAGTGCCATCTGCGAAATATCACTCTTATACATCTACTGACGCCACGTGAGTATATACATGCATACATACATACATGTGTATATATATATATAT
>NC_068995.1:8154208-8157420 GCF_001194135.2 Octopus bimaculoides | reverse complement strand
TATATATATATATATATATATATATATCTGTGTGTGTGTATACAGATGCATGTATGGATATTCATGTATGTATGGAATCCATGTCCTTGTGGTAGCATCGTACCGTTTCTATATCGAACATAATCTCTGCCAGCAAATGGAATAATCTAATTTGTTACACATTCAAGATATTAATCATAGCCACGATGCTTTTCTGGTTTCCTAAAAATACCGTGAAGTTCTCATACCTAGCGACATTTCGTGATATACTAACTACAGGTGTGTGTAAATATAAATTAATCTACACATCGTTGTCGTATATATGTGTGTGTGTGTGTTTGTGTGTGTGTGTTGTGTGTGTGTGTGTATACATGTCTGTTCCTGTGTGCGTGCCTTCGTGTGTGTACGTTTGTATGTGTTTATACGTATGTTATACATGTATATAGACACACACACACACACACACACACACACACAACACACACACACACAACACACACACACACACGTATATATATATATATATATATATATATATATATATATATATGTATGTATATACCTACATGTGTGTATATATCTCTATAAGCATATAGATGTTATATATACAAATAAATACACACACATATACATATATATATATATATACTGTCTGACAAAGAGGCATTCACACATAGGTACTTAATATACATATATACAATGCATGTACATGTATTTCTGTAGGAGTCTGTGTGTGAGTGTGTAAATGTATGTGTCACATAGTACATTTAAAATAGGCACACCCTTGCATATATATATATATATATATATATGTATATATGTATATATGTGTGTGTAAGTTTGTGTGTATGCATATGGGTATGTTTGTGAGCCTGCCTATGTGCGTGTGCGTGTGTAGATACACTGCATATTTGTAGAGGTTATAGAGTACAATCAGATTCTTACGGCAGCTGACCTGCATCAGCATTTGTTCTTTTACGTATGCTCGATCATTTAGGTAGGTTTTGTGCCTTGATAAACGATTTCTAATTCCAGGCAACCTCACTATTTATTGATATACATATTTTTGAGACACGTGGGAAAGTTCGCTAATGTACAGTTCAGAAATGACCAGAATATTTTCTTCGTAACGATTGATATATTTACTTTATAATAATTAATATGGAAAATCTTTACTTGCGTTTTCAAATTCTTGATTTGACCACTATATGTCGTCTCTAAGTTCAAATTGTTTGAAATTCAAACTGCCCAGGAAAAAAGATAAGCTTGATCAAGCTTCTTCCACCCTTGGTTAAAATTTCTCCATTCACATTTCAAATCTATTCACATTTCAATTGTTACATCATGACAGTAGCACCAGCGTTACGGGACAACAACATTCCATTTAATGTAGTATTGTTCATGTCCGAACTTATTTGATGTGATCTGCGTATCAGGCTTTGAAAGTATTACAAGTTAACCCTTGTAATTAATTAAATGGAGGTCTACAGATTGTACTACTGATCTTTTGTCGTATTTCTCTTCCATAACTAAATGTACAATCTATCAAATGGCCATTTTGTTTGTGATTACCTTATATTATCTATATAAAAATTTTTAATTTTTACTTTGTTAGGGTAGAAAGTAGTACACCTAAGAGGAATATTACTCACGTTATAATCTTCTGGCATCCGTTTTTTTTTTCTCTAAATTATACAAGTACTGTCAATCAATGTTTTTTCTTTCTGTCAAGTTTTGGTTTGTATTATGTTGGCGTGCATTGAAGTTGCTCATTTCATTGGTCAGTGGAACAGTTAGGTTCGTGACGTTTACAAATTTTTGATGTGCAATCAAATCTCCGTAATGCATTCGTCATTAATACTTCGTTTCCTGGTGTAGAAGCTTACTGATTAATTATCAATGAATAGAGTATTAATTACTAATATTAAGTAATTAATATCTATGTAGTGTATTAGTAGCGTTAGCTTATTATTTATTATGATGCATTTTTATACCCTGTTCTATGATGGGTTTGATCATTCGTCCATCTATTTGATAATTAGTAAGTCACTGATTCATGCTAATTCGTGTTTAATCGTGGCTTGTGTATTTTTTATGTGTGTTGTATTCGAGAGTTTTTTGGTTTCTTTTTTTTTTTGTACTAGGACTTCGTAATTTTTTGTGCTAAAGATTTTACCGCGGGAAATACTGAAATCTTAATTGGAGTAAATAGATTTACTGGCGATATCCTTGTAAATATACGTGATGCAAGCAGTATATTCTATTTGAATTTTTATATTTAGTAAAAGTCTGATTTACAGCTGCGATATTTTTGAATTTTAGAGCTTCCATATTTCGACGTATGTATTGACCATATTCATATTGCATATCGTATATTTGTGTATAACATTATATTTACTCTACTGTGACCAGGATGAACGTCATAAAAGTTAACCGTATGGGAGCTACAATACATTCTCCATCTTCTTTTTATTATAACATTTGTATCATGGACAATATCTTATCTTCTTTAGCAGGTCACGCAGGTAGTTTTTAAATATATACATCGTTCCTGTCACTTGGATAAAGTTAAGTAGGTAGTCCATTTCGAAATATCGACGATGCTGACGTATATTTCAAAATCAAGTAAGTCTTCAGATATTGTATCCGAACAACATGTGTCGCTTAATAATATGATAAATTCTCGACAAATCGCAGACTTGGTTGCATTTAGCTTTCAATTCACAGTTCAATAGGCTGTTATTTTTAATGGAAGCTAAATCTTATAATATATAAATTGTAAAACTACACAAGTTTAAAAAGAATATACAAGTGACTAATGAGAATTCAGCATCATTGCCAAAATAGAAATTAACATGGGTTTCTCATATTCTAATATGCCGGCACAACATGCGAAAGTACTACTTCGTTCTGAAGAAGTGACTTTGAATGGCTAGAATTTTCCATAATAAATTTCTGGAATTCCCTGTTGCGAAAAAAAAAGGCAAAAAAAGAACATTCTTTGTAAGCCTAGTGCTTGTTCTATCGGTCTCGTTTGCCGATACGCTAAGTTACAGAGCCGTAAAACAACAACATAGGTTGTCAAGTGATGGTGGGGGACAAACACAAACATGAAAATAAACACACACATACACACACATATACTTTTATATATTATATATAGAACAAGTAGAATGATAAATTTCGACGAAATATATCTATATATATATATATATATATATATATATATATAT
>NC_068995.1:8152914-8153664 GCF_001194135.2 Octopus bimaculoides | reverse complement strand
TATATATATATATATATATATATATATCCGCGTATATATCAGCAGACATATATAATTCTATTTCTATACATACGTCTGAAACAGAGAAAGAAGAGTGTTAGTACAATTACAAAAGATGTGACTGGAAGTGATATGAAAATAGTATCATTGATTTCCTTCGATATAACCACTTAGTCGTGTAAGTTCCTGCAAAAATACACGTCCTGTAATCTCCGGGGATACAAGACATTCCAAACGAAATCTTTAATCAAAACTTATCGCAGAATGTTCGAGTGTAGTCAAGATAGAAGTTGCCGTCCATTTTGTTGTCTTGTCGTGTCTAATATTTGAGAAAATATCCGATTCTATTTAATAATAAACATTGATTTTTTTTTTTTTTCCATAAAATCGTCCACTCCACAGATGAGGTTATAGTATAGCCGTAGCATTTGTCTACTGCTGCTGAGAGGAGTCAAATTCTTGGATTATATATATATATATATATGCTTCTTTGGAGTGCTGGAAATAGCAACAAAATATAGCTCTACTCCTTGATTTCACCAAAGAACGTCTTACGACTAACATCTTCCAGTATATATGTGGGTGCTCGTGTGTTTGTGTGTGTGTTGTCTGTATGTTGGTATGTGTGTGCATGTGTGCACGTACGAATGTATGTATCTTTATTTATTTACATATATATTCTATATGAATACATACATTTATACATATGTGGGCGTATCTGTGTGTGGTCATGTATATATATATATATAT
>NC_068995.1:8151195-8152304 GCF_001194135.2 Octopus bimaculoides | reverse complement strand
ATATATATATATATATATATATATATATATAAATTGATATTTAGAGAATGCAGATGTAGCATTAATTTAAATTATTAACTCCAAAAAGTCAACGTGTTGAATTTTTGCAGTTCATAACTTATATTAATGCTACATCGCCATTTTCTAAATTTTAAGTTGAATATTTATCAACCAAGATTTATTAGTAAACTTATTATATTAGGAATATTAATTTTCACAAAAAAATAATAGGCAACAAACCAGTAATTCATGGATATTTTTTATCCCTTAATGAGGCTATTTTAACCTCTATTTAAATCTCTCAGCGACAGAATTGGATCGCAAATTGTTCCATCTTCTTACTTTCATCTTTGCATCTTCAGATCTCATCCAAGACAAAAAGAAAAAAAAGAATTCGTGATAAACTGCATGAAAATTAAATCTGCAGTTATGACTTTACCCATTCCAGGGTACGATAGAGTTCAACGTTCTTCTGGAGGTCGTCAGAAATTCTCCCTCACGGTTTCAACTGTCTGTTGTAACTAATTCAAAATACATTCTTAACGCAAATAGTTTTGACAATGGCATGGCAATCACAACTTCCATCTATGCGCTTACTTAGAGGCGATCCGCCTGTCAGAAATAAATCGGATCATAAAATGCCAGGCCGTTGGCTCTATTTTCGAAATTATCGCACAAATGCGCATTATAAACATGGCGGATTTGATGTTGTCTAAAGATCAAGATTTCGGGTTTGGAGCACGCCAACTGACCATCTATGTATCAGTATCGATTATCCTATGACCGCCATTGAACTTGTCATTTCATCTGTGTTTCGTGTCACCTGGAACACCAGTGTTTGTCTGGATTAGTAATAGCTACATGAGATCGTCTGCCTGCTGCTATTCTTGGCTTCTGCGGCGAATAACCATGCAAGACGTACAGGAAAACAGGAAAACAATTTGAAAGATACGTACTTACATTCAAGCATGCGTACACGCAGGCACGCTTTCACACGCACATATATACATGTAAATATGTACATATATGTGTATGTATATACATATATATATATATGTGTGTGTGTGTGTGTGTGTGTGTGTGTGTGTGTGTGTGTGTGTGTGTGTGTG
>NC_068995.1:8149373-8150096 GCF_001194135.2 Octopus bimaculoides | reverse complement strand
CTTACGATCTGACGAGTAGCTATATTTTTGAATAGAACTTATTTTAGATAATTTCAATTGATTTTAATCGATTTAAATTTCTTTTCTATTTGAAAATTGGTTATGAAACACGTGTAATCTTTTTATTATATTTATCTTATGATATTTACTTTACTTTATATTATACTCATTTATTGTGCTTTTAATTATTAATTTTTCTATATGTGATAGTGGATTTTCATCGATGAGTTCTTGAAAATTGGTTATTTTCCCTAAAACTATATATATATATATATATATATTTACAGAGAGAGAGAGAGAGAGATAGACACACAAACACAAACATACAAACAGAAAGATGTTTGGGAATAGAATAAAAATGAGATTTAGGAGAAGACAGGGAACCAGACAATGCGAGAGAAGTGGGGAAAAAGTGATAGATACAGAAGGAATAAAGTAAGTCGAAGAAATTGAGAATAGTCTTGAGTGGGGAAAAGAGAGAAATTGGAGAAGAAAAGTTAGAATTAAAAAATTAACTGAGAAATGAAACCAAGGAGTATTACAAAAGATACAAAACCAAACCCATGTGTGGCTATAGAATAGAATAGAATAGAATAGAAGATAAGAGAAGGGGATAGATAGATAGATAGATAGATAGATAGATAGATAGATGGATAGATAGATAGATAGATAGATAGATAGATAGATAGATAGATAGATCTATGTATATATGTATGTACATGT
>NC_068995.1:8146621-8149363 GCF_001194135.2 Octopus bimaculoides | reverse complement strand
ACACACACACACACACACACACACACACACACACACATATATATATATATATATATATATATATATATATATATACGTAAAAACATAAATATATATACGAGTACTTATATATTTACACATATATATACATACACATGTGTATTCGTACATGTGTATATAAACATACATACATACATACATACATACATACATACATACATACATACAAAAGACGAATTAGTCGTTAAGATATCCAGTCTGCATAGGATAGACTTAATAAAAGTTTTGATCTTAAGGAAGGGCGAAGCGCAGCAACGTACAAAAGCCGCAAAAAACTACTTATAATACGCTAATAATCCCAAACAAAATCAGTTGAAAGATGAAAGTCTGATGCTGGAAAGAATTAGAAGGGAAACGGCAAAAATAAAAGAAAACGAAGAAGAAACTGAGTGAAGGTTCCTGAATGAGTTTCGGGGAGTGTGGCTGAATAAAACTCATGAATAATTTGAGTCGAGTGATTGTTAGAAGCAGTAGTGGCTGTAGAAGAAAAGATGTTGGGGGAAATAAAGAGAATGGAAGGTATAACGTAAGAGAGAATAGGGGATTATTGGCATAGTGAGGCTAGAGATAAAATGAGAGAGATAGTGAGAGAATGAAGGAGAGAGAGCAAGTAAGGGAGAAAGTGGATCAGAGAGAACGTATGGGGAATACTGTGGACGTATGAGAGTTTGTGTAAATGTATGACACAGAGAGAGATTGGGAGAGAGAGAGATTGGGAGAGAGAGATTGAGAGAAAGAGAGAGATTGGGAAAGAGAGAGGTTAGGAGAGAGAGAGATTGGGAGAGAGAGAGATTGGGAGAGACAGAGATATTGGGAGAGAGAGAGATATTGGGAGAGAGAGAGAAATTGGGAGAGAGAGAGAGATTGGGAGAGAGAGAGAGATTGGGAGAGAGAGAGATTGGGAGAGAGAGAGATTGGGAGAGAGAGAGAGATTGGGAGAAAGAGATTGGGAGAGAGAGATTGGGAGAGAGAGAGAGGTTAGGAGAGAGAGAGAGATTGGGAGAGAGACTGGGAGAGAGAGATTGGGAGAGAGAGAGAGGTTAGGGGAGAGAGAGAGATTGGGAGAGAGAGAGAGAAGCGTGTGCATGTGCATGAATATGTGTGTGTATGTGGTGTGTGTATATGGATAAGAAAGAGATTAAGAGGAAGCGAGGAAGACAAAGAGACACAACGATAGAGACAGACACGCTGCAGTTCAGACGTGCGTAAAATACGTTTGGATAAAAAGCTGAAGAGCAGTTATGAGATGACTAAAATAGGGATCATAAAAATAAGATGGAAAAGAGAAAACGGTTATATGTGGGTGGCTATAAAATATAGAGATCAAGAGGTGTTACGGCATGAATGAACAAAGCACCAATGGATGGCAAACAGTTGTGAAGCCATTATAATAGGTGTGAATTAAAGCAATGTGGTGGTAGAACCGTTGGCACGTCGGACAATTTGTTTAGCGACAATTCTTCCCGCTTTTTTTTTTTTTGCGTAAACATCAGGAATCGTTAAACTAAAGTACCAGTTCAGCACTGAGGTAGATGTAATCAATTTACCCTCTTCCACAGAATTACTAATCTTGCGTCATAATTTGAAAGCATTGTGACAGGTGGGAAATAAAGCGGAGAGCTAGTAGAATCGATAAAGCGTGTCGGATAAAGATACTTAGCAACATTTCTGTCGACTCTTTACGTTCGTAGTTCAAATTCTGCTGGAGTTGACTTGGCATTTTATCTGTTCTGAGTCGATAAAATAAACACAGGGCTCGATATAATTTACTTCCCATTCCCATCAGAATTGCTGATCTACTTCCAAATGTAAGTCTGAATAGGGAGAAACAGATAACGTATATATGCATGTACGCTTGTGTGTATCTGTGTGATTCCCTGGTTCGTGAGTTCGATACCCGACGGTGCGTTGTGTGTCTTGAGCAAGTAACTTTATTTCTAGCTACTACAGTCCACTAAGCTAGTAAAAATGAGTTGTGCCTGTATTACGAACGACTACTACTACTACTACTACTACTACTACTACTACTACTACTACTATTACTACTACTACTACTACTGTATTCTCGCATTCTTCTCCCTAAGAACTATGTTAATGGTACGCGTGTCTGAGGAATGTTCTGCCACTTGCACGTTAATTTCATGAGCAGGCTGTTTCGTCATTGATCGGATCAACTGGGACCGTAGTTATCGTGATCGACAGAGTCCCAGTTAGAATATCTGTGTGTGATAGAGAGAGAGGCTCTGTGTGTGTTTGCTTATCTATATATATATTTCAATATATTCTAGAGAGAGAAGGAGAGAGAAAGAAACAGAGTGTGTGTGTGTGAGTGAGAGAGAGGAGGATGGAGTGTTTGAGAAATGAAATATAGAAAAATACTCTTGACCAAAGACGAGCAAAATTAAACCAGAAGAAAGAAAGGAAGAAAGAAAGAAAGAATTCTGATATAAATGAACAGAGTTATACAAGAAGACATGGATAGTGTCAGGTGTAGGAAGTCATAGATAGTGAAAGAGAGAGAGAGAGAGAGAGAGAGAGAGAGAGAGAGAGAGAGGAATGTTATGACTTGTTTGGAAGAGAGGATTGTGAATGGATAAGAGAGAGGATAAGTAAGATTAAAAGTACACACAAGAACAGTGACTAAGACAAAAGTAGTAATACTAGCAGGAGGAGGAGGAGGAGGTGGAGGTGGAGGAGTAGGAG
>NC_068995.1:8142545-8146191 GCF_001194135.2 Octopus bimaculoides | reverse complement strand
AGAAGAAGAAGAAGAAGAAGAAGAAGAAGAAGAAGAAGAAGAAGCATTAGGAGGAGGAGAAGAATAATAATAATAAGAAGAAGAAGAAGAAGAAGAAGAAGAAGAAGAAGAAAATAACAGAAGATACTAACACGAACACTAACAAGAGCAACATAACTATGGAAAACAACAGGAACAACAACAACAGCGATGTGAAAGAAAGAAAATCAGAAAGACGTTGGAAGTAAAATAGGAAAGATCAACAGGAAGAAGAAGAAGAAGAGACAGAAGGAATGGAAATGTTGTTCGCTTTAATATGTAATCCATTAGTTTGTTCAATGTAAGTGAACGACGCCGTCGATGAATGTGACATGTTTGCATGAGGTGTGAGATAGAGTTGGCTCAGCTTGGCTTGTAAACACGAAACAACCATCAGAACTATTAGAGTTGAAATTCCAGTATAACCTGGTAGTAACTGCTGCAAACATGCAACAACAGAAGAACCGGTGCACATGCAGACATGTAGACACAAGTATATGCAATATAAGCATCAGATATCAGCAGCACAGGCGTACTGAGGCGCGTGCGTATATCTATACATATAGATATATATGCGTATATTTATATATATATATATATCCACCTCTCTATGTCTCTTTTTGTATATATGTATGTGTATTTATATATGTGTATGTACATGTATACATACATATATGTTTATGTCTATTCATATACACGAATATAAGTACACACATTATACCATATATATATATATATATATATATAAGCATACAGATATACATATGCACATATACTCGTTTACGTATATATATACGTATATATATACGTGTGTATATATATATATATATATATATATATATATATATATACATATGTTCATAGAAAGTACGTGATGTGTAGATACATACATGCATACTTACATAATACACGCATGCATACATTCATTCATCCATTCATATATACGTGTATACATTCGTACATATATAAATATGTATGAGCGCACATCCATTCGAACACGCATCTGTACCCAGAGACAAACAAGACTATATCTAAAGAACGTGTTACAGAGATTGCCGGCGTTGGTCTGGGAAAATAGAGGAGGAAATCAAGGGGCGGGGGAGAAGAAAAAAGATGGAGGAGTTGGTTACATATTGGTTGATGCACATCGAAACATTGTCCGAAAATGGAAACTGTACGGCAGAGCGTGGCAGGAAAGCTAAAACCAGATTATGCTATATTTAGCTAATATCTTACAAGGTCTTCGAGTTAAAAACCGATGAATTAAATTAGACATTGATGGGGATAAAGGATGGAATGCAATAGTGTTAAAACATCTGATAGTTATATATATATATATATATATATATATATATATATATATATATATATATATAAATATACGCACGCACGCACACTTATATGCATACGTGCTCAATGCACATAGCACACACACACACACACACGCACACGCACACATAAAGATAGAGAGAAGAATGAACAGATACGTATAGAGTTGCCTTATATATTTTAGACGGTAATTCGGATGAGATACATTGAGCATATGTTGTACAGGCGCGTGTCTCTTTATAAGTGTATTCATGCTTATATATATATATGTGTGTGTCTCTGTGTGTGTATGTATCTATGCATATATCTATATCTGTCTATCTGTGTGTATATATTTATATATATATATATATATATATATATACATATATATATATATACACAGACAGATACATAGATATAGACTCTTTCAATTCCCGAGTGTTATACTTATACATCTGTTTGTTTTCTACACCACCTGTCTTTGTCTGTTGTTGTTTTTTTGTGAATTCTCCCTATATATATATATATATATATATATATATATATATATATATATACATATATATATGTTCATTCTGATTGAACTAGTACTTTCATGCATTAAACCATGCAATCTTCTGTGGCGAGGTGGCTAAAATGTGTGCCCTAAATACATTTGTATAGGCTTAAGAATTTTAAGTTTTGCAAACTATATTCTGACGAATTAGTGTGTAGCTTTACTAAATTACTGAAGCGGATTGGTGTCTTTTAGGTGTCACGGTTTTGTTGAACATGTCTAGAGACCTTTATTTTGAGCTTGGCCAAAGCAGTGAGAGTTTGGCTCTTTTTAGAAATTAAGTAAAGACCATTTCACAGTGATTTTTACGTTTCAATTATGATCATCACTGTTATCATCACCTTTATTATTGTTGCCAATGGTGGGGTGGTACGAGTAGCTGTGGTAATAAGTAACTTGTACTTATTTTAACACCCCACCCCCTGGAATGGATCAAAGGCAAAGTCACCCTCGGCGGAATTTGAACTTGGAGCATAAAGACAGGCGAAACGCCGCTGGTAACAATATTGCCAGACGCGGTAACGAATCTGCAGTTTGCCGTCTTATACTTTTATATATATTATTCAATGCACCAAATGAATTATTTATATCTATTTATTAAACGTTTACATAGAATATTTAACCACGTTTTTTTATACAATTCCTAATAATATTTCATCATAAAATTATAATACGTGTATTTAGACATCGAATGGCTATGAGGCCCCCAACACTTAAGTAAAATAGGAACCGAACACATTCATAGACAACAAACAAACATTGCTGAGAACCACTGGTTAAGACATTAACGAGCGCACCAACGGCTAAGTGAGCTCTATTTCTAGCATATACAGCGATCACATGGTGTCTACGCAGGGTATAAAATTCTGTTAGGTTGAAGATGTACGTGAATGTAACTGGAAGTTGTCAAATGCCTGTAAAAATGACAGGGTGAATGTATAATATATAAGAATTTTATAAAATCACTTCAAAGGAGATTCGAAACCCGTTGTCAAGAATATATAACAGATGTATAGACAATGGTGAGCAGTAGAATGTAAATGTTTGGTAAATTGTATAATATGTGGGTCGTTCACCATACAAGAAAAAGAAAATAAAACAAATAGAATTTAAAGAGACAAATTTATCTGCTTGTACTATGTCAAGATTTGAAGACATTTAAGATTGTAAAGATAATTTTGATTTCACGTTGTGTAGGAGTGAGTAACGGAAAGATTCGAAGCTGTACATGTACTTTACAAGCTATATATATATATATATATATATATATATATATATATATATATATATATATATATATATACGCACTCATGCATTTATATATGTATATTTATGTGTATATGCACATATTTGTATATGTAAATATACGCAGATGTATATACATATACATATGCATATACAGATGCACAGTAACATAAAAATACACAGATATATATATATATAAATATGTATGCAGCGTACAGGTGTATATATATGCGCGTATGTCTGTGTGCATGTGAACGTATCCATGTATATTGTGAGTGCAAATGTGTGTGACAAAGTGTGCGTGCGTGTGCATGTATAGATGACGTAAACACATGTTTTATATCCATGAATATATATCTAAAGTATCCGGCTAACACATGCGTTGTGCGATTATACGTTTATAAGTAACTCACATACAAACACGCTGCATACGGATGATAGCAAACGCACACAAGCACACACGCACAAATACACCCCATATACATATATATATATATATATATATATATATATATA
>NC_068995.1:8138976-8140322 GCF_001194135.2 Octopus bimaculoides | reverse complement strand
TATATATATATATATATATGCGCGGACATAGTTATTGGCGTACAAATATATACGTGCATATACCTGCATATGTGCATAAAGTTAAGCATCATATAATTTAATTGAAATAGATTTAAACAACATTTTTGCCGCTGAATCGAAAAAACTATTTGTGTATTTGTATACGCGTGCACGTGTTGGTATATGTGTATTTAAATATATCTTTAAAAGCCATAGAAAGATTTAACAGTCGGCAGCAAAATTTTATCACACGCATGGATCCGATGTTTATTTTTAAACACATAAGCGTAAATGGAGGTGTTTTCTAACGTTATTCTGTCTGTTGCTTACTTTATATTAAAGAATATTACAGAACAAAAATATTTGAATACTCTTCCGATTGTAAACGATTCTGTCTGTCTTCTACCTCGTGAATTTGTTCATGAAATTAATCCATCAATATCCAATATCCATCATGATTATACTCTTTCTTATACAAATCCTTATTCTTATCAGTTGTATCATATGGTTTTGAAACAAAGACACTGGCAAAGAAATTATCAAACGGGATGAATGGACGCTACATAAGGATGTTACGAATGGCTTTAATGACAGCAACATGTGACAAACGAATGCTTTTATGGAAACTTGTCGAAAGTTAGAGAGAAAATCAGTCTGACACGACTGCGAGTATCTTGTCACTATTTGCACCACCCTCATCTGCAAAGTATCCAAATTAGTCCTGTTGAAACCACTTTATGGTGACATAAGAGCAGGAAAACGTCGTCACAATTACATCGAGAAGTTCACTCAAAACTGGCCTGTAATATATCCAGGACGTCAAGGTAGTGAAAATGGACCCAGAAGTGTGGCAAATGGACTCTCTTGCTGCGGTCCGGGTTGGAGCCCGGCCATAATAATTATTACCACCACCAGTTAAATATTTCCTCAAATGTGATGCTCACAATGACGGTATCTAATATATACGTTTTCCGCATATATTTTGCATAAGTGCTATACGCTACACCACCGAAAGAACGTACGGATAGTGTTTCCATAAGAATCTAAGAGCAGTTGGAATGACTTCATTTTGCAAACAATGTATACAGACATACATATATACATACATACATACAGATATGCGTAGAAGCATGTATATACATAGACATAACATAAAGTAGCTTGCTTCCCAACAACATGGTTCCGGATTCGGTGTCACTGCTTGACATCTTAGCCAAGTGTCTTCATCTGTAGCCTTGAGCCGACCAAAGCCTTGTGGCTGGATTTGGTAGACGGAAACTAAGAGAAGGCCGTTGTATATATACATACATATATATATATATATATATATATATATATATATGTGT
>NC_068995.1:8136193-8137012 GCF_001194135.2 Octopus bimaculoides | reverse complement strand
TTTTTGCGGGGGGGAGGGGTTCTAAATATAACGCAAAGCTTAGATAGCTAAAGATAACGTTAAAAATCAGGAAGTGAAAACACTTAAATACTTCATTAATATTCAAATGTATTATGTGCGAAAATATAGTTTCCAATCTTTTGATAATTCATTATATTGTATGCGGCTATGTTTGTTGTTGCTGCTGCTGCTGCTGCTGTTGGCGGCGACAGCGGCGGTGGTTGTGGTGGTGTTGGTGGTGGTGTTGGTGTTTGTGCGTTTATTTGCCTGTTGTATTTATCTGTTGTTCTGTTGATGTGAAACGATGTGTGGTGTGTAAGTCTGTCGAGATAAATAGGATACTCGACCATCAAACTAAAAGCAAACTCCCTTCCCAGAGACCGTTCTCTGCTCTCGTAATTTATAGTGTATATTATAATTTCATATTATATGCATATCAATATATGTATATATATGGCATACACGTTTATATGTGTATATACACATGATATATATATATACATATATATATATAAATATATATATATATATATACATAATATATACATATATATAAATGCTTAATTAGATAAATGTACATATATATGTAGGTATATGTACATGCTTGTATGTATGTGTATGTGTGTGTATGCATGTGTGTATTTATTCATGTACATATATGTATATATAAGTGTGTTTGTGTGTGTTTATGTATATTTATATATGTGTGTGTGTGTGTGTGTGTATAGGTATGTGTATATGAGTGTATATACGTGTATGTATGTGTATGTATGTATATGTATGTATATGTGTGTATGTGTGTAGGTGTGTATATATATA
>NC_068995.1:8133051-8135140 GCF_001194135.2 Octopus bimaculoides | reverse complement strand
TTGGTGCATTTTCAACAACAAATTTTCCTATATTTATTCCTGCGTGAAAATACACCCCCTATTTTGATATATATACATACATATATATATATATATATATATTGTTTTAAAAACCGGTTTGATTCTGTTTCCGTACTACTTCAAGTTTCGCAAGCTCCTTAAATATCCTCGTCTTCTTCGGGCCTGGATTCAGTCATTCCAAAGCCTGAAGCAGATGGGACTTCATTAGCGGCCTGCCAAGCTGGAAGTCGCTACCAAATCTTAACTCAAAAAGCTTTGGTCGGCCCAAGACTATAGTAGAAGTGACTTGCTCAAGGTGTCATGCAGTGAGGATGAACCCGGAACTATGAGGTTGGAAAGCAAATGTCTTACCACATGGAATATGTCAGGTGGGCTGTGTGTGTGTATATGAGTTTTGTACGCTTTGTTTATCAAGTGTTGTATTTCACTGAAATATCTTAAATGATAAAAAATGGAGGAAGCCTACATAAAGTGTTCCATGTTATTTTCAAGGAATTCAAAGAATTTCAGATCTATGTCTTATATATCTTTGCAAGAGAAGTAAACGATTTGCAAAACCGATTTTATTGTCTATAAAACCGATATCTCATATTCTTGCGTATTCCCTGGATGTTGCGAATACTGTTGCTGCACACTGGGGAATTTGATCTCAGAACGTAACGACAAACAAAATGCGGCTAAGCACTTTGTCCAGCATGCTAACGATTCTACCAGCTCACTGCCTTAAAAAGCGCAGCAGTATAGGGCGGCGACCTAACTTAAAGATTAGCACACAGGACAAAGGGTGTAGTAACATATCACCCGGCTTTATGTTCTGAGCGAAATTCCACCGATTGTGAACTTTCCATCTTATCTTTAGGGAGTACACAAAATAAGTACTGGCTGAGACCTGGGGGCCAATGTAATTAATTTGCATCTACAACCCCCACCCACACACAATTGCTGGCTTCGTACAAAACTTTGAAACCAATTTTAAAATACGTCTTGGGCGGCGATCTGGCAGAATCGTTAGCACGTGATTCGTCATCTGGACGAGAGACGAAAGGAATAGTAAGAGAATGTTACTAGCTTTACATCAAAAGCTGTCTGCATTGGGACATCATCGATCGAAGAATTTCCAATTCTTCGATAAATGAAACGATGCTTTGCTCATTGTTAGTGGCAGGAAATACGACGATACATGATCGTCTTGGAATCTGATGCTATCGTTCTTGGTCCAAAAAATTCTGTTCTTCATAGATGATTAATGCAACGATACTAATCTGCTAATAATAGCAGCTAAAATACGCAAGCTGTGACAGCACTCTGCTGTTCAAAAAATAAAAAGAAAAGTGAGTAGCTATTAGATATAGTCTAAGGATTTTACACACACGTACACACAGAAACAAGCAGGCACACACAAACACACAACTGCATGCATATAATATATACACATACGTGTATATATACGTGTATGAGTGTGAGTGTATCTTTGTGAGGGAATGTGTCTTTGTGTGTGTGTCTGTGTGTGTGTGTAACCAACAACTTTTATGTCCGTTGTTTGCAAGCGTCGTCGCTGTAGTCCTTGCCGTCGTCACCATCATCATCATCATCATCATCATCATCATCATCATCATCATCATCGCCAGTATCACCATCGTAACCATCATCTATTTTTCCCCGACGTTGCTTGTGAAACTATAAAGAATTATGGAGAAATTATATTTGTGTGCATGCGTCTATGTGATGTGTGTACGCTTGTATGTACCTTTGTGTTTGTAGGTTTTTATGCATTTATATATGTATATTAATTCAATTGCCTGTGTATATACACCGCTACATTATAAAATGCATTAAACGGTTATGCAAATGCATTTAATTTTAGCAATATTCACACACACACACACACGCCGATACGCATAAACACACGCACAAACGCTCAGATATACATACACACACACTAAGATACACACATACAGCACATACACATGGACACACACACACACATATATGGGTGTGCGTGCGTCAATGTATACATTTATGAGTATGTATAAATTCATACATATCAATGTATATATATATATATATA
>NC_068995.1:8132123-8132727 GCF_001194135.2 Octopus bimaculoides | reverse complement strand
ATATATATATATATATACATACACGTGTGTGTGTGTGCTTCTATGTATGTTCATATGTACAAGTATTTTGAGAGAGATATGGAAGACGGGAGGTGTGAGATAAATTTAGTGGTTATTTGTTGCAAAAATATTATGGAATATTAAGTATAAAGTATGTCATGAAAATGGCAACATGCTAATAATATTTTCTGAAAAATCTGCATAAAATATACGGATGACAAGTAGGGAAATAACGTCTCCGTTTATAATAAAAATACAGATTCTTTTTTTTCTCAATGCGAATTAGCGCCATTTTTACATCGTAGGAACAGCGAAGCACAAACTACGAAACAAGAAATACCAACTGCAACATGACTTAACAGAAAATCAAACAACAACAACAACAGCAACAGCAAATATACAGGAAACATTCAGAATTTATTGAAGGAGTTTCTATGTTTATACGCTGAACTTGCTAGGAATTGTCGCCAAGTCGCACTGATATTACCATAGGATTTTCTTTAGAAATGGGCTGCAGTGAACAGTATAGGCGCTCGTACACACACACACACGCACACACACACACACACACATACATGCATACATATATATATATATATATTTC
>NC_068995.1:8129838-8131251 GCF_001194135.2 Octopus bimaculoides | reverse complement strand
TATATATATATATATAGTCACATATATTTCTTCAATGAATATATTATATGAAATATTATATTATTTTTATCGAGTTACAAAAGAGAGAGATCTAATGAATACAAATTAATTATTTTAATCATTGTCCACTTGTAATGTCCAATTGTTTAGGCAATCGTAGAGCAGTTTTGACTATAGGTCTACTTCAGTTTATAGAGCATAGTAAACTCGTAGAGCAATATTAAGATAGTCATCGACAACAAACGTTATCACTTCTCCATCACTAGTTTCGGTAACTGAGCAACGGCCATGCTGGTGCATTATTTTGAAAAATTTATCGAAAGAAAGCGACGGTAGTTCTATCGTTTAAGTTAGATTGCTATTCTGTCAGCAGTTGTTGAGATGATAAGTTAGTGAAATAGAAACAGTGGCTGGAGAAAGTTCGAACCCAGACACAGCCAAACATACTCATATAAGTCGAGCTTCCACACAATTTCTCGCTATTAAATTCTCTCACATGATATTAATAAAAGACACTTGGCAAAAATGCCGCGGAATGGAGCGTAACCGCACGGCCTAGCTTACCTCTAGGTATGCCTGGTCAACCAAACTTTAATTTAGTTGAGAAACTTGTGAAAATAAAAAAAACAATGTTCATGAATCGTTTCTTATTCATGCTGATATTTCTCTCCATGTCAGCCTTAAAGAGAGATTGTCTGTTTACGTCACCGTAACATAGTGGTAACGTAGAAACCGGTAGAATGATAACAGCTTTTTTTCTTTTTAAATAAGTACTGGAGTAGATTTATTTGACTGAGCCCTTCAGGGAGGTTGTATAGTAAAGCCGCATTCCTATGGCTGAAAGAAGAATGAGATAAAAAGAAAATACGATCTCTCACACAAAAAGAACCTGTTCATTTGACGTGAAAGAGAGTGATGCGATGAAATCTGAATTTTCCAAGAGGACACTGCGTAGGAAAAAAATATCTGAACTAATCTAAGATTAAAAACAAAAATTTAAAAAAGGAGACATACCTTCAAAGAAAACAAATAACGCCATGTTGAAGAAAATTGAGAAGAAGAAGAAGAAGAAGAAGAAGAAGAAGAAGAAGAAGAAGAAGAAGAAGAAGAAGAAGAATGGAAAGAGTCTTCAAAAACTAATTACAATTGCAACATTATGGCAAATTAAAAAAATTAAAAGCAAAAGCAAAAGAGAACTGAATTGGTATATCAAAAATTTTGATGGAAACGTTTAAATGATCTTCCAAATATGTATGCGTGTGTGCGTGTACATGTGTGTGTGTGTGTGCACGTAGGCATACATGCATACATACAGTGTGTGTATATATATAAATATATATATACATATATAAGTATGTATGTTTGTGTATGTAGGCATAGAAGCATAGATACATACATATATATATATATATA
>NC_068995.1:8127606-8129769 GCF_001194135.2 Octopus bimaculoides | reverse complement strand
TATATATGTATGTATGTGTGTGTGTGTGTGTGTGTATGTGTGTGTGTGTGTGTGTGTACGTGTGTATTAATACAAGTATGTACCTAAATGTATATATATAAGCATACATACACTTATATGTGTGTACAGCTAAATCTGTCTCTCCCAACTTTATTATTATTATTATCATCATCATCATCATCATCGCCACCATCCAGCTCCTGCTCATCATCATCATCATTACCAACGTTAGTGGGGCATAATTTTCCAGAAGTTTTAATTTCTTTCATTATTTATTCACTCCTCGACCCCACCACCACCACTACCACCAACAACAACACCATCACCACCACCACTACCTCTACCATAACCATACCCTTTTTTTTTTGCTTCCTTACTTGCTCCCTGTACTTTCTTGAATATCGCAACATTAAAACACGATCTCTTTAGTTAAACTAAACTAATTTAGATAAAAGCTTTCCTTGTCGCTATTCATGTTGTTGCTACTGCGGTTCATTCTGCTTACTTTTTCTGTTATTCATAGTCTGTGTGTTTGTCTATATTTGTTTTGTCTATACAATTTGTTTAGTTTTCGTAATTGTGGTTTTAGTAACTTTGTTTTTCTAATAACGTCTTTCATTTTGGGTTTTGCTTATTTTCATTTTCATTTTTAAATTGATTTGGTTTCGCTCAGGATTCCTTTATCTCATAGTTATTTTGATGTTGTTTACATTATTATTATTGTTGTAGTAGTAGTTGTAGTTGTTGTTGTTGTTGTTGTTGTTGTAGTTTTAGGCTTCGTTCTAATTACTTTTCGTTTGTTTAATTTTAAAAAAAAGTAAAACATTTTTTCGTCATTGTAGTTGTTTAGCTGCAGGGGTCAGCCCAGATGATGTAGACCTGTAATTTTTGCAGAGTATAATGGCGCCCGTTCCGCCTATTCTTTATGTGTAGGAATGAACTGTATTTAAAAATCTACAACGGGAACAACAACATCAGTTTGAGGTCGTGGACATGTGTTCTACATTGATAATGCATTAGCAGACAACGTACTTGAAACATTTGCCATATTTCAAAGAATATAAGATGCCCGGGTACATCAATGGGTAAGATAAAGTGAAGTTACGTTTTTGAGTCATTCTGATTCATAAGGGCCGGTTTCCAGGTGTCATGGTATATATATATATTCTCCACCTGGACGGGACGATGTTCCGACGCATTCTTGCAAGCTGAGTAGAGAGAAGCAACGTGAAACGATATAATCTGCTCAAGAACATAACATTTTGCCCGATCCACGATCATGAGTCCAACATCTTCACCACTAAGTCACGTGTCTTCACAACGGAAACATTAATGCCCTCGTATTTCCTTACCCCATGTTCACGAAACCATTTGCTTAGTGCGTTAATACTTATTAGAAACCCGACTTTGCGTATGCGAAGGGGGTGATTTATTTTTTTTTTTTTAGACGTTCTTTGAGACCAAAATGTGTTTTATGTGCCATAAATACAGTAATGGGATTTTTGTCATTCTGCAAGATATTACTCTAACTTGATAAGGCGTTGAGGTAGCTGAATCGTTAGTAAGCTGGAGTAAAATCTTAGCGGTATTTCGTCCGTCTTTACGTTCTGAATTAAAATTCCGCCGCAGTTTACTTTACCTCTCATCCTGTCTGGATCGATAAAATAAAAACAAGCTGAAATCTAGGAAAATTTGAAACCATTATTTTAAGCAGACGGGTAGCACAGATTTAATGAACCAATGCATTGTGACTGAAATGCAATGGACGGGCTAAAATGAAGCCGGTCGGAGAGATAGTCACTGTAACTGAGACACACAACCTTTTCACTCTGCGTCACGCTAAATCTGTGTGCGGATTACTTTAAAGTACATGTATCTGTAGAATACCCATCAATTTACACCCTATTTCAACGAGCAGGTGATTCCAGTGATAGAACAATTGCTTCCTCAACGTGAAGATCGACGGACAACCTTCTGATAACATTGGAATGTTTTAATAATGGCTTCAAAATTTAGCACAAGACCAGTAACTTCGAGAGAGTGGAGAAGGCGATGACGTCGACCCAAGCACTCAACTGGTACTTATGATATTGACCCCAGACGGCTGAAAGGTAAAGTCGATCTCGACGTAAATTGAACTCAGGACACAAAAACGGAAGAGAT
>NC_068995.1:8121766-8124585 GCF_001194135.2 Octopus bimaculoides | reverse complement strand
GAGTTCAAATCCCGCCGAGGTGGACTTTGCCTTACATTCTTTCGGGGACAATAGATTAAATTCTATTTGAACGCTGATGTCGATCTAATCGATACGTCCCCTCCCAAAAACTGTCTGCCCTAGTGGCAAAATTTGAAGCCATTATTATTATTATTATTATCATCATTATTATTATTATTAACTTTGCACAGCTTCTAATGCTGGAGATGTACTACGGTGTCAGCTGTTCACTACCAGTGAACTAAGGTAACACCCCTTATTTTTCGAGCACCTTCCGGAGTATTCGAGCGGTTCCAAGCAGTACTGTTTTCTGCAAGTGTTCCACCCTTATTGCAGCCCCAATCTGTTCCACGTACTTCGCGAGATTTTTGCACACTGTTCTCAAGGCTCCGACAATTATTGGCACTACTACCACCTTTTTCATCGACCAAAACTTCTTAACGCCCCAAGCTAACCTGTCATATCTCTCGACTTTTCATTCTTCCTTATCGCATACATTGTTGTCAGCTGGATAGGCTATATCTATGATCCAGCATAGTTTGCTTTCTTTCTCAATTAAGACTGTGCCTGGCTATCATTATTATTATTATTATACAATTATCTAGTTAGCAACTATATCTAGTTAGCAACTTCCTTGTCTTTCTGTCTAAGCTGTTTAGTTCGTCTACTGTCAATGCGATTACCCCTGCTCCATATCTAAGGAGTGAAACCGCCCAGGTGTTGATGGCTGCGAACTTATCCCGTCCGTTTAATTTCCACTTAAGGATCAGTCTCAAGCTGATTATTATTATTATTATTATTATTATTATTATTATTATTATTATTATTATTATTATTATTGTTATTATTATTGTTATTATTATTATTATTATTATTACTACTACTACTACTACTTCAATTAGCATCACCATCATCATCATCATCATCGCCATCAGCGCTCTTGTTTGTTTTTTGTTACTGATTTGAAAGTCATTTTTCTCTGTATGACCCTATTTACGTGTTATTACTGTTATTATCTTCATCCTCATCATCATCATCATCATCATCGTCGTCGTCGTCGTCGTTATCATCGCCTTTATCCTGATCCACATCCATATCCATCATCACCATCATCATTACAGACGTCATCATCATCATCATCACCATCATCATTACAGACATCATCATCATCATCGTCGTCGTCGTCGTCATCATCATCATCACCCTCATCATCGTCATCGTCATCATCATCGTCGTCGTCGTCGTCATCATCATCACCCTCATCATCGTCATCATCTTCATCGTCGTCGTAGTCGTTCTCGTCGTTTTCGTTGTTGTTTCTGATATTAATACCATTTCGTGAATCTGGTTGATATTTATAAAAATCTTTTTGCATTGCAGTTATTTTTATCATCGACACAATCATCATCATCATCATCATCATCATCATCATCATCACCGACCTTCACCATCATCATCATCATCATCATCATCATCACCAAACTTGATCATCATCATCATAAACATCATCATCATCATCGCTAGTATAATTCCTGTTGGGTTTTTTTTTTCATCGTTTTCTTGTTGTACTTGCTGTTCCAATTTTTATTTTTATGAGGTGTTTGTTGTGCTAGCGCTTTGTTGTTGTTTGGTTTTTTTTTATGTGTTTTAATTTTCTTATTGGCGTTATTTATTTCAGTCTGTATTGGTTTGCTTTTTCATCGTGTTTGCGATATAACTTCTTCAAATCTTACAATGCCAATAACCGTTTCTTTCCAGAAGCTGTTAAGTTTGTTTATAATAACAGCAAAAAAAAAAAAAAAAAAAAAATATAAAGTAACATACAAAATAATAGAAGAACGCAAACACAAACCTACACAACAACAACAAAAAAATTCTATATAAATAACGAGTTTTATATTTTTGTTTTAAATATTTCACAGAAATATAGGGTAGTAGAAAATAAATTAATAAAAACACAAAACAAAACAAGCAAATAAAAATCAAATATATTATAAAATAATAAACATGATGAGAACAACAATAACGGGAATATTGGTAAGGAAATTACCTCCCCTTACTTCCTTCTCACCACAAAGAAAAAAAATAAAATAAAATAAAGAATTAAAATACAGGGAATATAACAAAACGACTACAAGTGTCAGTCTTTGCTGTGAAATCGATAAAATGTTTGAAAAACCAGTTAAGTGATAGTTTGTGCTGAAGGCTGAGACGATACAGAATTAAATAAGGAAGAATCAGACAAACTCTGGACAATGGAATCATGATAATAATAATAATAATAATAATAATAATAATAATAATAATAATAATAATCATGATGATGAGGATGATTACAAATTTTGGTGGCACAAGGGTAGCAATTTCATCGACCCATTATTCAACTGGTACAGAATTTATCGACCCCGAAAGGATGATGGCAATGCTGACCTCGGCGGAATTTGAACACAAAACGTAAGGGCGGACGAAATGCCGCTAAGCTAACGATTCTGCCAGATCGCCGTTTTATATAATAATAATAATAATAATAATAATAATAATAATAACAACTTGTGGAGAAGTACGTGGAACAAATAAGGGCTGCAATAAAGGTGGAGCACTTGGAGAAAACAGCACTGCTTGGAACCTCTCGAATACTCCGGAAGGCGCTGGAAAACTAAAGGGTGTTATCTTAGTTCACTGGTCGAGAACAGCTGACACCGTAGTACATCTCCAGCGTTAGAACCTGTGCAAAGACAATAAAACAGTAATAATAACCCTTTCTACTAAATGCACGAATTAAGGGGAGGGGGTGCCAGCAGTAGTGGTTTAGTAGTGGT
>NC_068995.1:8119976-8120378 GCF_001194135.2 Octopus bimaculoides | reverse complement strand
TATATATATATATATATATATATGCATTATATATACAAAATTAACAGAATGAGATATAAAAAATCCAAGGCAGTGAATAGTTTTGAAATCATTTATAAAAAGAAGGTCTTACAGCTGTTTCCGGGATATTTTATATATCACTTCATCAGAGACGGTGCGAGAAAATATTTAAGTAACAGTTATTATAGAGAAGATATGAAATACAGAGTGAAGTAGAGGAATGAAAACAGACGTGATATACGTGAGGATATTGTATTTGCAGTTCCATTATTTTAGCAGAATGATGTATATATAAGTTTCCTATACACTGTGTGTGAGTTCCAATGATGTTTATAATTGGTCATTCCAAGCAGAAAGTCTTGTAAACGGTGTTATTCGATCGAGGTTTTTTTTTTTTTTGGA
>NC_068995.1:8116509-8119966 GCF_001194135.2 Octopus bimaculoides | reverse complement strand
TATATATATATATATGTATATAGAAAAATAGATGGATATAGATATACATGCATATGCACACACACATATATATATATATATATATATATATATATATATGCATATGCATATATATGTACACGGAGAGCTCAGTCAATTAAATTCACGTATATGCTTGGCAGTTACTATATTTTATAGACCACAGAATGATGAAAAAGATGTCGATCTCGGCGGCATTTGAGCTGAGAGGGTAAATAACCGGAACAAAAGCCTACACCCTCACAAATGTGCCATGAGAATAAGACCGTCCAATAAAAATGGCTATTTCGGTTTCTATGATTTCTGACAGAAATTCAATTGCAATAAATTTTAATTTTTTGGTTTGCTGAGTAGCTTTCATTAAGTGCAGGGTCATGCTTGACAAGTGATTTAATATATGGAACTCGTGGGAAGAACGCTTGATTCAATCTGAGCGAGATTTAAGGGCGTAATTGATGTGGACGATGTAAGGAAATATGACTAGGGTTATAACGATAATACATGCCCGTGCTCACAGTAATAATAATAATAATAATAATAATAATAATAATAATAATAATAATAATAATAAAACGAAGGAGGGACAGGGGGAAGAGGAGAAGGGGAGGAGGAGAAGCAGAAAAAGGAGAAAAAGGAGAAGAAGAAGAAGAAGAAGAAGAAGAAGAAGAAGAAGAGAAAGAAGAAGAAGAAGAGAAAGAAGAAGAAGAAGGAGAAGAAGAAAACGAAGAAGAAGAGAAAGCACAAGAAGAAGAAGAGAAAGAAGAAGAGAAAGAAGAAGAAGAAGAAGAAGAAGAAGTAGAAGAAGAAAAGGAAGAAGAAGAAGTGAAAGAAGAAAATGAAACGCCCTGATGTAATAACAGGTAGTGACTCTCCTGGCTTCTAATCTTAACTTCTAATCTCATGGCTTCTAATCGCAAATGTTACAATGAATATATTTTGTCTGGATGCATCAGCATGGCCGCAGCTCTAAGCTGAAACTTAAAAAAAAAAAAAAAAGATGATGGGCGGCAGTAAATATTCTGCTCTGTACTACAGACTTGCTTTCAGTTTTTTTTTTTTTTTCCTTAACTATATGAATATATCCTTAATGACAAACGATATGCGCATCTCTGATCACGAGTAGGAGAAATGTGGGATCATCATGGCTATCTGTTGAGGGGAATTCTTTGGGGTTTGAATAATTTACCTCTAAAAACAGATATTTCTTGCTCGGAAGAAAAATCTAACTAGGTCCCATCTACAAACTGATGCGCTGTTTATCTTGATATGAGATCACAATGTCACGCATATATGGTTGTGATGCATGTGCCTGGTGTATGCTTATTAGACGTGTTGTCATGATAGGTTTATTGGGCTTCGTATACGTGTACCCCAGTGTCACTTTGATGACGTGCGCTGCTCTCTCACTCAAAATCTGAAATTTTGTGGACGGTACCTAAGTCACGCCGACCTAAGTTCGCGACTGGTAATTATTTTATCGACCCCGAAAAAATGTAAGACAATTTGAGCTGGGCTGAATTTGAACTCAGAACGTAAACACCGACGCAATACCACTAAGCATTTTGTCCGACATGCTAAGGTTTCTATCAAGGAGAAGAACTGAAATTCAGATGTAGCTTGTCGATTACGACAACCGAAAATATGAAATGCAAATTCGTCATCGCCTGACCTCGATAGCTAAACGCAGATTTTTAGTAATTTAGGAACCAAACAATAATTTTTTTTTAGAGATGGTGGATGGGTGTTGTGCGATAAATCGATATCATTCGATCCCTGAACTTGATTAGTATATTATTTTATCGACTCTGAAAAGATGAAAGACAAGGTTTACCTCGATGGGATTTCAACTCTTAACTGATACAATAGCAAAGAACAATAGTTAATTGACGAGAACGCAATGAAACCACAACTCGTATGCATTATTTGCGAATGCGACCACAAACACGTACGCACACACACACACACACACACGTATACATACATACATACATACATACATATATGTATATGTGTGTGTGTGTGTGTGTAGGTATGTATGTGTAGGTGTGCGTGTGAATGTGTGTGCCTGTGTGTGTGTATGTGTGTGTGTTTGTTGGTGAGTATATTTGTGTACGCCTTTGTGTTTGCCCTCGTTCTTTTATTGCAAATAGCTGTTATGTGGTAGCAGCACTTGCTAGAAATAGCAGCCAAATAACCCATGGGAAAAAATTATTTGACACCGAGGTTACGAACGGGTCTTTTTACGAAATATTTACCATAATTTTAGTCATTTTCACTTTAAAATAGTTTTTTACAATATGCCAAACTGGATTTCGTAGACGGAAACTGAAAGAAGTCTGACGTACATAAGTTCGTTCATGCGTGTGTGTACGTGTGTGCGTGTGTGCATGCGTGCATGTGTGTACGTGTGTGTATACATGCGTGTGTGCGAACGTGTGTATGTTTGTGTGTGTTTGTGCGTGTGTGCATGTATGTGTGTCGGTGTTTGTCGACCTTCACCAATTGACAAACCGTTTTGGTGTGATTACGACTACTAAACTTAGCGGAATGAAAAGAAGAGCCCGATAGAATAGTACCAGGCTTTAAAATAACAAAGAAATAGATTTGTTCAGCTGAAATTATGCAAGGCAGTGCCCCAGCATGGCCGCAATCTAATGATTGAAACAAACAAAAGATAAACGGATACAAGATCTGAAACAGCTTCTGTGTTATACTCAACAGCAACAACAACAACACAAAAATAAAGCAACAAACACTCCAACAACAACTGCAAGACTAAGAACAATGCCATAAAAAAACACAAGCAACAATAATAACAACAGCAATGAAAAGAAACAAAAAAAACACTACAACGTTAATAACGGAAACACTAACAAATCTGCAACACCATCACTATGGACAACAGCAACAACAACAACAACAACGCCGGTAATAGCAACAACTCGAGATACCTGAGCTGAGAGAAAAATAATTGATCAAGCAAACAAAAAGTGATTAAATGAGACACCCATCTTCTCTGTCTCTTTTATTTTTCTTCTTTATATCTTTTTATTTTTTATATTTATTTTATTATATTCTTTGCTACAATTTTTGATATATTGGATGAGAAGAAATAATGGCCGCACTAGCCCCAAAATAGGAACTTCTTCTCAATAACATTACACTTCGTTATTGGTATTGATTTCTTGTGTTGATATCCTTAATTGCCATTATTGATAGTTCTAATTCACTTTGTTGACATAATTAATTAACTCTCTAACTACTGCTCACCCGACTCAAATAACACCATTGTCTTTTTCTGTTACCACTTCATAGAAACCTCCCTCTCTACACTTTTCTCTTTCTTTCTCACACATTATATCTCTCACTATCACTCATGATAATATACATACATATATATATACATACATATATACATATATATATATATATATATATA
>NC_068995.1:8113813-8115474 GCF_001194135.2 Octopus bimaculoides | reverse complement strand
TACTGCTACTCAGAGTTTCACGTTCCCGTTCGTCCGACGAACGGGAAACCAGTTCACCGACATTATGCACACTCGGCTAATGATTCGACTCCATATATATCAAAACATAAGTGAGCCGAATCATTAGATCATTGCACACAGCGTTTCCTAATAATTGTTCTGGCAATTTGAGTTCACATGTGGCAGATGTCATCTTGGTGTGTCTTCCGTTTTGAACAGACAACAGAAGAGCTAACCCACGGCGGTAGATGACAAGAGTGTTAAAATGAAAATGTCAAGCGCAGATGCCTTGAGGGATTGCGACCCAAGTTTTTGCGTTCGACCACACCATCTTCCTTGACACTTCTGCTAAGTTGTATCGGCCTCAATCGGTGATATTTCTTCTGGAAAAGCATCGGTGGCATTGATGAGAGTTTTGTTCACATGCGCCCCTGCTAACTTCGCCCAGGCCTGCACAACTGTATGTAGATTATAAGTTCAATTTTGACCACAGGAGACCCTACATATATCGGGTGAATTTGATAGGTTTTAACCGCTATTTTCAAAACAGACCGAGGGATCACGTTGAAACTATCGCTGCTTTATCCATTCGGCTTTTCTTCGCATTCTATTCGTATTAATAATGACATCGTGGTCGTCATACCTTACCGCCACTCTAGTAGTAGTAGTAGTAGTAGTAGTAGTAGTAGTAGTAGTAGTAGTAGTACTGTTGCTGTTGTTGCTGTTGTTGTTAGTGGTGGTGGTTGTGGTGGTGGTGGTGGTGGAGGTTGTAACGTAGGTGGCTGTGTTTGTCTCGCATGTTATTGGTGTCTTCACACTTAGCACATTGTTGTAACAGTTACGGCGACAGCAACAACGACAACAACACCTCTACTATCATGACACCAACAGCAACAACAACAACAAAAACGTCGACGTTGATTACTTTTTCTATTTAACGATTCTATACACACACACACAGACACGCATTCATGTATATACATATATATATATATATATATATCGATATATATGTATGTATGTATATATCTATTTATATATATATATATATATATATATATATATATATATATATATATTGTATACATATATATTGTATACATATATATATATTGTATACATAGACATACATGTATATGTACATATATATGTAAATATTTGTCTGTATATACATATATGTATATGGATGGATGGCTGTGTATGTGCGCATGCATTTATTTAACACATTATTTTTGTTGCCGTTTATTTTCTTCATTGCATTTTTATTGTTATTGTTGTCGTTATAACGGTTGCCGTTTTCTTTAATATTTACTAATTAGCCTCACAGATGTTCATAATTAACGTCTCAATTTGCCATTATTAATTTAGCAAGATACGCTGGTGGTCTCCCGCTATTGTTGTTGCTGCTGCCGCTGCTGCTGCTGCTGCTACCGCTACCGCTACTGTACCTGCTGTTACTCTTACTGAAACATCAAACACTTGCTGCTTTACCTTCAGCTTCCATGTAAGCGCAATGCGTGTTCGACTAGATACACATATACATAATATCACATCAGCAAATTGAGTGGTACACACACTCACACACACACACACACAAAGACACACACACACACACACACACACACACACACACACACACACACACCATTCATACACTCACA
>NC_068995.1:8111958-8113803 GCF_001194135.2 Octopus bimaculoides | reverse complement strand
CACACACACACACACACACACCATTCATACACTCACACAGACAAACACATACACGCATACACCCATACACACAACGTCTACATACATACAATTCGCAAACGGAACCATGCAGTTGATGCTCTATATTCTTAACCTCACACCATCACCTTCGCGAGATAAATATATAAAGTACATTATCAATATCTCATATTTAATGTATATGCATTAGTGAACGCTACAGTGATGCGCTATTTCTTTTAAGGAAAGACGTATCGTTTTTTAACAAGATACCTATTTAAATGAGGCTTCCTTTGACGAAATACCTCATTTTTGCCGCGTTTTCTAACACAAATATATTAAATATGTGTTATTGATAATATTTACATTATTAACCGGCTGCAAATACAAAAGTTTGAATTTTGTCTACCTTGTCAGATGATTTTTCTAATCAGCAAATACATTTTACCGCATTTGAATAGATACATTCGGTTGGCCGTAGTATGTCGATTCGGAAGTGGAGGCATATATGACATTGGATAGAGAAAATGACCGATAAATATAGTTTTCTGTCGCAGACGTTTTATTGCCGGGAATATTTCGTTTCGCTTCTCTGAGGGGGATGCTGTATTTCTTAACTCGAAAATACTTTGAATTATCTTCCTTTAGACGAAACCCCTCAGATTTGTAGCGTTTGGTAACATACATTATATATGTGATATTGAAAAAGGAATACAATATCAAGCGGCTTCGAACATAAAATCTGAATTTTCTAATGGACATATTTAAGCTATCGAATATTGATTTCTTACAAAAACCCAAAGTTTCAAACTTACATGAGGGTCACCCACAGTACTTGATTGGGGCTTACTTTTAGCGTTCCCTGAACGGAGGAATGTAAAGATGGGCTCGATAGGATTTCAACGCAGAACAGCAAAATCATTAAAATTCGGAACCAACAGCGAAGAGCAACTTTTCTCCTATAATGGTGCTTTCCAGATTGCCCACTATAATGGCGGTTTCAAATTTTGGCAGAAAAGCAATCAATTTTAGAAGGTGTTAGTCGATTGAATTGATCCTAGTACTAACATGGTACTTTATTGTATCGATCTCGAACAAAAACATGCAAAACAGACGTCAGTTGAATTAGACATTATCTCTCTCTCTCTCTCTCATTCATACACACTCCCATTATCTTTATATTACCGCAGCAGTCTTAGAATATTCTTCTTGCAGTTGTTTTCCATTGTGAGCGTCTTTATAAATAATAGCAGTCATGGGTTGATGGTTGACACGATTGTCTTGCAGACAATACGAGGTTACAAAGTCCATTCCTACTGCGCCGTAGCTCGAGGCGGTGGGCGAATTCCATCAAAGCTTCGTGTTCGGAAATTCTTCGTCGGGGAATGTGAGAGACTAGAACGCTGTCGAACCTCTCTAGACACATACTAACACATGCATGTGTGTATGTGACTGTGCACATGTGTGACCGATTGTGTGTATGTGTTTGCCTGCGTGTGACTATGAGGATGTATAACATTATAAATATATACTGGCGATGCCGAAGCATGGTCGCACCCATAGGGCTGAAGCGTATCTTAGAATAAAAGTACTCAATATAAATAAATATATGAAATTATTTAAATGAAAGACAACTTTAATAATAATAATAATGCCTGTGTGGTAAGAAGCTTGTTTCCCAACAATATGGCTTCGGGTTCAGTTCCACTTTGAGCACCTTGGTCAAGTGTTTTCTACTATAGCTTCGAGCCTTCCAAATCTTAGTGAGGAGATTTGATAGAAGCTCGTCGTACACGTGTGTTTGTGTGTGTGTCTGTGTTTGACCCCCCCCCCATCATCGTTTGACAA